>NC_049170.1:17274448-17441948 GCF_009769625.2 Cygnus olor | reverse complement strand
TATGTTCATTCTGTGGCATTTTTAAAAGGAGAAGAACTCTTCAATATGTCATTAACGTGAGATTCTCCAGACATGTATTCTGGATGTATGTTTTAAATCTCATGTGAAAATATGGGAATATTCTAAAAGCCATAGTCCAATGAGCTACTCAGATTGAATTGCGGCATTGAATGGACGGTGTTTATGCAATCATATTTTTAAAAGTCTGAGCAAACCTTTCATGTATATTTTTAAAAAGCGAGAGAAGTTATTTTAACAGTGTCTTCCAGTTATAATTGGCATTTTCTGAGACATTAATATTATTTTTGTCAAAGCGATAATGTTTTTGCTAGTGTAATAGTTCCACAATGAGGTACGGAAGCATAAAACGTTCCCATTTTGCCAACGCTACTAGAAGCAAAGTTCATAGCACTGCCTTTTCTGAAGGAGCACTCAGAATAATAATTCTAGATTTCCACCTTCTTTTTCTAATACTTCGTGTCATTTTGGTATGTTCACGTCCCTTGCAAAGTGACACATGCTGTGTTAGGCAGAGCACCAAGGACCCATCCTGCAAACGTGCTTCCTTTCATGCACCCAGTAGTAGCTCCCGGCAAGGAAATCAGACTACTCATGATGCATAAATCTTTGCAGCATCCAGACCTGAGATAGCATCACTCAGCAACTGATAGCATTTAACCACGCATTTCAATAGAGTGCCAGATGGCAAAGGAAACGAAGTACGATTTATAAACATTTGCAGCCTCTTTTATACCTCTTACTGCACCACGACTGCCAGTCATTTCAGGGGGGCTGTGCCTGCGAGGGAAACAAGTGCTCCCCATGCCCAGCTACGCCGTGTGATGACCATTGCTGCAGGTCTCTGGAGCACGGCCGCTACGTGAGCACTGAGTGCAGCGTGTGCGGCAGCACTGATACTGCGGAGCAGGTGATGCTCATTATCAGAGCAATATAGCTGTTTCCGTTCTAGCCTACTTTCAGAAGGGAAACGAGTAGCTCCCTACAACTTCCTGAACAAGCCCTGTTTTGTGCTGAAATCTCCCATTACTGTTTTTTTGTTGTTTTTTTTTTTTTTTTTTTCCGATCTGAAGGTTTTTTAAATGAAGATAAAATATTTCTGCCGTGCTTATGAATGAGGCTGCAGGATGCAGGCATCTTCCAGCAGGGAAGGAGGGAAGACCCCCGTGTTTAGCTGCCTGTCTTCAGCCCTTCCCGAGCCAGGAAGGCTCAGTCATGGGAAATCCCGCTGGGGGCACGGAGGGGGAGCCCTGGGGCGAGCAGGGGGAGGATGCGCCCGGGCCACCCGGCCTCGCTGCTGCCTCCCAGCTCCTTCCCACGCAGGTGGCACTGGCAGAGGTGTCCCCTGCGGCACCGGGCAGGTGAAAGGACAGTGGGCACCAGACCCCTGCCCGCCTTGGGGGGGCCGCGTTCCCCATCCCTCCCGTCCGCGGGGCCGTCGGGGCGGCACGGGGGGGTTCCCTTACCTGCACCAGGGTCATCTGGGAGCCGAGGGCCAGCAGGATCTTCTCGGTCTTGGTGGGGTAGGGGTTGTCGCGGTGCTTGTAGAGCCACTGCTTGAGCGGCCGCGCCATGTCCTGCAGCGCCTGCCGCTTGTGCCGCACCTTGCCACCGCTCTGCCGAGCCCTGCCGCCGAGAAGGGGCGCTCAGGAGGTGGGTGCCGGGCACCCTGAGCCCCCCCAGCTTCACCGGTGCCCTGTCCCGGGGGGTGGCCCCAGCCCCGGGGCGCCCCGAGCCAAGGGTGTCCGATCCCTGCCCGTCGGGGTGCGCGGGGAGCGAGGATGCTCCGGGGAGTGCGGGGGGCTCAGCCTCGGGGCGCGATGCCTCCGGTGCTCGGGGGCTGCCCGGCATGTTTTTGGTCTGTTTGCAGAGGGGTTTTCCTTGGGGGGATGTCCCCGGGGGGAAGCAGCCCACGGGCCGAGCAAAGTGCCGCGACCCCGGCGCCCCATCTCTGCTCAGCCCCGGGGCGAGGAGCGCTCCTCCGGAAGGAACCTTCCCAAATTCGCAACGGCCCCTATCGGGACAAAAAGGTTGAAAGGGGGAAAAAAAGGAGCTCAGCTACCGATAGGGAAAAAAAATAAAAAGGAAAAATGTGTTTTGGTGGTGGTTTTTTTGTTTGTTTGTTTGTTTTTTAAAGAAAAAAGGTTGAAAATGAGAAGCGAGCAAAGCCGGGGGACCAGGAGGCAAAGCCGGGCGGCGGCAGGGGGCGCCGCGGGGCCGTGCTGAGCCGTGCCGGGCCGTGCCGGGCCGAGCCGGGCGGCCGCGGGCGCTGCCTCGCCCAGGGCTCCCTCGGAAACCCAATTCCGCCGCGATGGGCTGGTAATAACATTTCGATGAAACACAATCTGCGTGCTACCGAGCAGCCGCGCCGCTGAAAGTATGAGCTGATGCAATCGTTAAGGTGGAAACGCGGAGTAAAAATAGCTCCTCGGGATTTTTTTTCGCGTTCCGCGTCTCCTCGGACTTTAATTTCCAAAGCTGCCCCGGGTTGCTCGGTGCCGGTGCAATCCTCCGAGCTACGGTCGGCGGCACGCCGGAGCTACCGGGTCCTGCCATCACCTCCCCTTTCACCTGTTCCACAACAACAACTACCGGGAAAAAAAAAAAAAAAAGGGAAAAAAGAGGAAAAAAAAAAAAAAAACAGCCGCAGGCGGCTCAGCCTCAGGTGCCTTTTGCACAAACCCGTTCCCAGCATCGCCGCGGTGGGCGGCGAGGGGAGCGCAGTGCGCGCACAGCCCCAGCCCGGCTCCGGGCGCTGCGGACACCGCGGAACAAGTGCGGGGGTCGCGGCCGGCCCCGAAGCGGCTGCCGGGGCTCTCCCGCTCCCGTCCCGTCCCGTCCCGTCCCGTCCAGCCCCGCGGGTCTCACCCGGGCCGCTTTCGCCAAAGGGGAGCCCCGCGCGTCTGCTTGCGGGGTGTGAATAAATAGGAGAATAAACGCGGTGCCCCCGTTCTGGTTTTGCCCGAGCCAGCGGGAAGGAGGGAGGCCAAATGCCCTCAGACAGGAGCTCTGTGCGGCGAGATGCCCCCAGTCGGGACGCGTCTGCACCGCCCGGTATCGGCATCAGCGGGATGCGAGTCGCGGGGAGAACGGCTTTGGGGCGCGGGGAGCCCTCCTAGGGACCGCCTCGCGGTCCTAAAGCGGAGCCGAGCGCCGGGCACGGACACACACACACACACCACACACCACACACACACATACCCCGTCCGCCGGTTGCGCAGGCTGAGGCTCTCCTTGATGGACGGGCTGTCGGGGAGCAGCACCTCGGCGTGGTGCGGGCCCTCCACCACCCCCACGTAGGGCCGGCCGCCCCGCTCCCGCTCCTTGGCGTCCTCCTCGAAGAGCACCTGGCCGCTCAGCTTGCTGAAGACGATGGTGTTCATGGTGGGGGGGGGGGCTGGGGGCCGCCGCCGGCTCCGAGGTGCGGGGGCGCGCTGTGCGCTGCGGGCAGGCGGCGGCGGTCACCGGGCAGCCGCGACCGAGCGCCGACAGCAGCCCGCCGGGGGGGCAGCGCCGAGGCACCGGCAGCCGCCTGCCCACCTCCGGGGGGCTGCCCGCAAACCCTGCCCGCCCCCAAGCCCCCCCAAACCCCCAAAACCCCCGGCCCGCTCCCCCTCGCACCTCGCCGCCGGCCTCCGCCGCGCTCCTCGCTCCGTGTCGCAATAGTTGGGAGCGCGGCTTCTCTGTTGGGTTTGGTGCTTCCCTCTCTCTCTCTCTCTCTCTCTCTCTCCCTCCTTTTTTTTTTTTTTTCCCTTTCCCTTCCCCTCCCCTCCCCCGGAATGATTTTCTTCTTCCCCCCTCCCCAAACGGGGAGGGAAACAAATTGTTTTTAACGACCACCAAATGCGCAGAGCCGGCGCCCGGAGGCGCAGCCTCCGCGCAGAGCCACTCACATCGTCGGGACCGCCGCTCCCCTCCCGAGGGGGGAGGTTTTTTGGGGGGGGGACACCGCCGGCCAGGGCGCCCCGACAGCCCCGGGAAGGGCACGGGCCCCACCGTCGGGGGGCGGTGAGTGGCGGGGCGCTGGGAGCCCGGGGGGGGCGGCGGAGGACACGGGGGGGTCCCGCTACCAGCAGCAGGGACCCCGTCGGGGCACAGCGGGCGCGGCGGCTGTCGCAGCCCCGCGCAGCTCATTAACGCCGGTATTTAATAAGACCGCACCAGGAAATATCCCCCCCACCTCCTTTTCCCCCCTCCTTTTGTGTCCCCCCCACCCTTTACAAGGCTTACAGCCCGAGCCGGGCGGCGCCCCGCTCCCTGTAGCATCCTCGGCGCGCCCCCGCCGGGAGGCGATGCTGGCCCTGCGTGCGCCCCCGGCCCGCTCCCACGGGTGTGCCGCGGCCCCCCCCGCTCCTCCCCACGCCCCCCGCACCCCCCGCACCCCCCGGCGGCCTTAACGTGTCGGTTCCCGTGCGCAGAAACCCGAAAAAGCTGGCCCCGGGCAGTGCTCCCAAGGATGCCATTCAGACGCTGCCGATGCCGGGCACCGGCTTTCGGGAGGGAGCGTGACGTCACGGCCGCATGACGTCACTGCCATGACGTCACGCAGCCCCGCGTGTCTTGGAAGGGGTCCTCGGAGGAAAGGGGCAGGCCGGCACGGGGGTCGCCGGCCCCGACCCCACAGCCTTTCACCGACAGGGAAGCCGGGAAAAGCGACGTGCTGGGGACGCCCCGTCGAAAAATCACCCGGCTGCCGGGTCCACAGCCAAGGGAAGGGATGAAAACAGGGTGGCAGGGACTGCAGGAGCGCACGGGACTTTAGGGCAAAGCCCCCCCACGCAGTGGGTGCCCTGGTCGGAGCGCTCGGGAACAGCCTGGGGGGACAAACGGGGACACGGGTACACGAATGCCTCCTGGTCTGTGCTGAAGTGCCTAGCTGCTTGCTGCAAACCACACCGCTCTGGTTATTGCTGTGCCCGGCTGAACCGTTTCTGACCTGGGAAGGTTTGTTATAATTACTTTACAGCGAGAGAGGACTGAGAAAGTGAGAGGCTTCATCGACACCGAGCTCCCGAGAGCTCTGGCCAGTGAAATGGGAAGGTGATATCAGCCACCTGCAGCCCCACGCCAGTCCTTGCCCCGTTATCTTCCCTTTCCTCCCTGCTCCTGCCTGCCTGCTGTGGCAGGAGGGATGCCCACTGCCTGTGTGGTGGCTCGGGAGGAACAGGGAGGGAAGAACCTCGGTGGCAAGATGCTCCTTTCCACTTCTCTCTGGACACCTCTGGGTGTAGATGTCTGTCCTGCAGAAAAAAGAAAAAGAAAAAAAAAAACCACAGCCGCCTCCCCACACACACAGTGTGTGAGCAGGGTCTGCCCGCAGCATGCCCCATCAGGCTGGGGGCAGCACAGATGGAGGGACCCCTTTCTCCTAATTCTCCCCAGTGCCAAGGCAGCAAAGGGGTTTCCTATACGGGAACTGTTCAGTTAAAGAAATTCCCCCCCGGTGTGTCCCCTGCTGGAGCTCCCACGCGGAGCGGGGGCGCGAGGCACCTGGCTGTCCTCGAGGAGTGGGCAGCCAGGGCAGCAGGTTGCTGAGGGCCTGGCACGTCCCCGCCCGCACCCAGAATAAATCGCAGCAGCAGCAAGAGCCGAGGGCAGGAATCAGCATTTGGAAAGCGGCTCTGGAAAAAACCAAAAGCCTGCGCGGGGTAGGTGCTGCCAAGCACGGCGAGGCAGCAGCAGGAGCAGTTGGCACCACGGCGCCTTACAAGCCTCTAAAGCAGCGAGATCTCCCAAATCATCACATGTAAATCTCACACGCGCCCGCCCCCTCCATATTTTATTACTTAGATCACAGTTGAAAAGCTTAAATGAAAACAGGGTTTCTATTTCCAGAGCTTGTTTAACATCGCAAATGTGATACAAACTGCGGGCTTCATGGTTTTAATTAAGGTTACTTACCCCGCCACGCACGGAAAAGTAAGTCAATGGCTGCTGGCCGCACGCTGCAGCCCGCGGCCGGCTCCCCGAGGACTGATGGGGAGCACCGGGGGTCCTCCATACCCCAAAGTGGGGCTGGGTTTGGGGGACAGAGGGGTCTGGGGCACCTGCCAGGATTGGGGTGCGAGGAGCTCCGTGCTGCTCCTGGCAAAGCCAGCCCCTGTGCCCAGCCTGAGGCAGGCGGCAGGCTGGGCTGGCATGCCAGAAAGCGGCAGCGAGGCACCTTTCCAAGGGATATCGTGCAGAAAGAGCCTAGAAGTGGTGCTCTGGGGTCTGAGCTGTCTCACGGAGGAGCCAGGAAAAAAATCAACGGCGCTGTCAGGCTGAGAGGAGGATTTGCTCCCGAGGCTGCGGGCGGTGGAGCTCCCCGGTGCCATCCCCGCTGCAGCCAGCGGAGGGGCTGCTTTTGTCCATGACTTCACGGTTGTTTTCTAAATGCTTTCGGCAAGTATTTCCTCGGCGCTGCGTTCTCACAGCAACCCCCTCCAGCTGCGGATTCCTTCACGGTAAACATATATGTTTGAAATTCAAAGAATTTCCCCGTGTCCCTGGTACGCCGCGTGTGGCGCGCCGGGTGGCTCAGTAACCGTGTGTCGAAGGGTCTGAGAAGTCGTGTGGGTGAGGAGTTGTTTAACATTATGCAAAATGAGGGCTTATCTACACTGCACGCTATCCACCCTCGCAGGGAGAGAGGCCTGTTGCCATCCCGGGAAGCAGCTGAGCCAGAGGCAGATGCAGACAACTCACTCACCAAAGCAAGCTGAACCTCCAGGGGCTGGCCTCCAGGCCCCCCAGAGCCCCAGCCCCAGGCTCTGTCAGCCCCCAAAGCACCAGGAGGACATCAAGCAGGGAAGAAGCCAAATCTTGTAACAGTGGGGTTTTGTTACCGTATTCCTAAGGAAGGAAGAAAGACCTTCCCCTTTGGACACCTTGCCTAGGAGAACATACAGCAGTGGGGTCACCGTCCGTCATAGGACATCTGTGGGGGAGGTAATTGGGTTGGCCTACTAGAAAGCAAAGGCAGGCTGTGAAGTCACCACCTAACACAGGCCTGCTCGCATGCACAAAGCTGTGGAGAAATGAGATTTGGTTTTCTGCAGCACCTGAAGGAGTGCCTGAAAGATAAAACATGGGTTTATTTTAATCCTGTATGGGTGTTTGGTTTGGAGAAGTTGGTAGGAGGGCTTGGTGAAATGGGAACCTGTGTGCAGGAAGAAAACACACAGGCATTGTGTGACCAGCCCAAAGCCAGCTGTGCTGGTGCTGCTGTGGCCAGATAAATCTGTTAAACCCCAGGGCCAAAAAGGACATCCAAACTCGGGAAAAAGCTCTGGGGTTTGTGTCAGCAAAAAGCCCCAGACAAGGCACAGACCCCCAAAAATAAAAACCCAGCCCATAAGCGTTGCTTCATCTAGGAGGGTAGAGGGCTCCGTTCTGTTCTGCATCTTCTTTGTGTGTTTTATCTGGAGAATGAATAAACAAAAACATAGCAGCATCTCCATGCAAGGACCAGAACCCAGCTCTTTTGACTTCTAGCTGGACCCCACAAAACAGTCAGAAAAACAACAAAACAGGAGGTGAAATTCATCCCCCCAAAGAGTGATTTTCTTCATTATATGTGATATAGCAACATACACAATATTGGTAACTTGCTGTCATATATATTTTTTCTTTTCCTAACCACGTTCCTTTTAACTGAGTTTTAAAATCTGCATTTCATTTTCGCCGAGGCAATTCACTTCTTTGCTGCTTTTACTGGTCAGAGAATGACTCAGTTGAATTTAATGTAGTGTCTCAAATAGATGATGTCTGCTCTACACTTGAAAAATGAGTGTGGATTTGTTTGGATTTAACATTAAAGGCTACAGGTCACAATGCAGAAATTTCCTATCTGCTTTGAAAATTTAAGGATAAACATTGAATAGTTGATAACAATAATAGTAATAATTACAATTTTTCTTCAGCCACCTGTGCAAAAATAAACATCGCACACTGTGTTATTGAATTCTGTACAATTTATTCCTGTTTTCCCGTCTCACAAGCTATGAAGTCAGGTATTTTTTTTTCCACCAATATTCTTCAGCATCACAGATACAGAGGTCAATCCACCATTTTAAATAATCATCTGGCTCAAACCATGAGGAACTCTTGCTCAAGCCCTGGGCATGCCGACAGCAGCACAAGGAGGTGCTTGTGAGCAGAGGGAGCTCAGCACCTTGTAGGGATGCAGGGATGTACGCGGGCACTGGAGCCAGCCCCCACGACACTTGAGCATCCCCAGATAACCAAAAATGTGAGCCCAGCCAGTGATGCCGAGGAGTTGTGAGCGTGGTTAACGGGATGGAAGTGATGATGGCGAGGCGGGGACCCCGTTTCCCCCTCAAGCCACACGCGTTTCTGAGTGACCTCCAGGATTTCACAATCTCCATGCCTCTATTCTGCAGCTGCAATGTGGGAATAATAACACTTCCTCTCCTTTCCCTGCTTCCTCCTCTGTTTTTTGGCACAGAGCGAATACAAGAGGGCTTGATCTCAGTTGGAATCTATCAGTGCTACTGACATGTTAATAATACTAGCAGAGACGTTTCCTCTTTGCTTCGCGCTGACAAAGCTCCGCGCGGGGCAGCGGCTCCCGACGTGTCAGCCCAGGCTGTATTCCCTTTCAACCCCAAATCTGAGGCGCTTTCCGGAGACAAGACAGAGAGCATGCACAATTCGTTCTGACTTTCAGGATTTTAAACAAAGAGACGGAGTCATAACACGCTTCAGTTTGATGGCCCTCCAGTCGCTGCATAAAAAGCTCCGAAACATCCTCAGCCTCTTGGCTGCTTTCACTGCCTAAAACCTTGCTCAGTTCAGGCAGGACTTCGATGATGTTCTGCCTGGAAGCAGCTGGGTGGGTGTCGGGTCTGAGAGGGGACTGGCAGAGCTGCAGGGCAACGTGGACGTAATCGAGGGGGTTTTGTGTCTTGAAGGGAAACCCCTAAGGTAACGCACCGGTTTCTGTAGGGGGGCAGCTGCAGGCGCTTGTACCTCCAGGGTGCTGGGATCTCGCTCCCTTCGGCTCTGCTCGGAGTCCCCCAGCAGCGGGTTGGTTTCCTGCAGAGGAAGCCTGAGGAAGTCTGAGGACAAAATAAGGTTGCAGAAAGATTTTGTAAAGATGCTTTGCAATTAATGTTTTTGGCCTGAGTTTGAAAATTTCCTTCCTTATTACTTGCAGTCACATAAAAATGTCTCCCTAGTTGCTGTAGCTTTCATATAATTGATCATTCATAAATCTCTGATGCCTTAGATGGTTTCTTAGCGTTTTCCAGTAATAATAAAAACAAATGTTTATTCAAGCAGATTAAAAAGTCAGGCTGATCCTATAAATCTGTTTAACCAGTGCAGATAGTTGTGTTATCTTCTGTTGGTAGAACTGAATTTAAAGCTCTGTGAAGAGTTTTAAAATGCACAAATGCTGTTCTAGCCGAGGCTGCAGCCAGCGATTCAGAAAGCAGTTTGGCTTTGGTAGCTCTCGCCAGCCTCTAAAGTCGGTACCCACAGAGAGGCAACAAGCCCGTGTTCTGCTTTTTCCTGTTTATGTACAGGGTAAATGGGTCCTGCAGGGCGCAAAATGTTCGGTGCAGCAGTGTAACTCGCGTACAAACCGTTAATATTTATTATTGGTGAGGCTGAGGCAGGCGAGCCAGCAAAGGAAATAGCTGGCACATCTTCATTAATTCCTTCTGGTTCTAAAGTAGTTTTCAGGAAATAATTCTGCAAGACCTTGGCTCCACACACAGCGTATTTATTCAGAGCTGGCAGGGGCACCAGAAACCATATAGTTCATCGAGCCCCACGCTCCTCTGGATCCTGAAGGTGTTTATCAGGAATGGCTTTCAGATAGGGCGCAGCCCCACGCATACATGGTGCCAGTCCTGGGACACTCGCTGGGGTCTTCGAGGCTTAATCACAGCCCCTGTCCGCACTAGGAATAATCTTCAGAAATCCCTCAATGGCCTCAAGGGAGAAGGAGGTGTTGTCCGCCCTAGCATGTCAAGTGAATATTGCCTTTGTAGTTTTTTTTCCCTCCAAGTTATTTGAATGTAACTATTATCTTTTCAACCGTAATGCGACTGTTTGACTTGTGACCTCGGGGATACTTTTCTTGTTGCTTTGAGATCTAGCCATGACTAAAACCAGAAGTTTAGATACATATGCAGACTTCTTTTTTTTGTCTGAAAAATAGACTGAAAATCTTGAATATCAGTCTCTCTCATGAGATGTCCTGATTTCACGCATTACAGCAGGGCCAGAAATAACATGAGAACAGCTTTTCTCACAGTATTTCGGTAGTTCTTTCCTGGCCATTGCCAAAAGCAGGATGTGAAGACATGCATGAGCATTAAAGCAAACTCCTATTAGAATAGTTCAAGTTCCTTTTGCATTGTGGTAAAAATTTGTGTCAATTTTTATTCTATTCAGACTATTTCAACTCTTTCAGTACTTCAAATATTCATCAGGGTTTTTTCTTAATAAATCATCCTGCTAGGTTAAATGTGATTTGTGGGTTTTCTTTTCTTTTTTTTTTTTTTTTTTAAACACACGCCAAGAATATGACAGAGTGCTCTGACCTAAATTGCACATTATTTGATTGTATGCATGAATGTTGGCTGTCCCACTGGCTACCCCACTGGCTCTGCAAGTGCTCCTCGTTGGTGTGATATAGGCATGCAGCAAGTGCTTGCTGCGCTGGGACAGACACTGCCCTCAGGTGCCTGGGTGATGATTCAGTGCCCCGGGGCATAAGGATAGAATCAGCCTCAGGTTTGCACAATTAAATTGTTTCCTTCAAAGCTGTCAACGAATTTAGGTGCCAGTCACCTCAGAGCATTTCCACAAAGTAGCAGAAGTGGATAGAGTTACCTGCCTCGCTGCCAGGGTAAATACCGGCGGTGAGTGCGAGCAGGATGCGGGGTCGCAGCCTGCTGCTGCTGCTCCGTGTGTGTGTGTGTGTGTGTGCGTGTGCATGCACGTGTGCATGTGCACGTGTGCATGTGCATATATATGTGCATGTGTGTGCTCCTCCTAGGTGAGACGTGCCCCATACAAGCAGCCCTGCAGGAGCTGGGGCAGCCCCGTGGGCTGTACCTGCCCTGTCCCGTAGCGGTACCCACGGCAGTAACATGAGGCGCTCCCGACTCTTCCCAAAATGACAGCCTAAACGCGTGCTGTGCCCAAATTGCAGCTCAGCCCCTCTGCCCTGAAGATCTCCATGTGTATCAGCCAGGGTTGTGTCTGCTCTGCAAGGGGAGAGATGCTTGGAGTGAGGCTTTCCAAAGACTTTGTCACGGGTGCTCCCCAGGGCACAGCCAAGGGCATCTGAGCCTTTTTGGACTCCACCTTCTCCGTCAGGTTGAAGCAAAGTGCAGCCCAGCATGTTTTAAGGCTCTGTTTGTATATGTTTCCTCTTCATGAGGAAATGACTCTTTCTGAGGACAGATGAAGTATCAGCACCTTTCTCGAGGTGGGTGAACCAAAGCTTGAAAATAAGTCTCTGGCAAGCTGCAGACTGCCAGGCTGCTTATGGGATCTAGTTTGGGGTTTATGGATCTAGCCTTGGGATATGAATCCCAGGATCTCAGATCAAGTGATGGCCTTTGGCCTTTAGGGGTGGCCAAAGCCCAGTAGAGGCTTTTAATCATCTTTCTCCAGACAATATCTGTGTTAAAACCACCTAAACCACCCGAGACTGGGCAGACTTTGCGGTTTCACACCCAGTGGTCTGAGGAGACCCCATTCTTGACACACTCCCCATTTTCTGGTGGGACTTAAATGGAGATGTGCAGCAGAAAAGGACAGGTGAGAGGGTTTTTTTTCTGTGGGACTTAAGGCTCTTCCTCAAGTGCTTGCTTGACCACTTTTGCCTGCAGAAGCAGGACATCTGTTGACCATCCTCCAGGGCCCCAAATCTCCCTCTGTGGATCGGGATGCAGATATCTGGGGAGGAGCAGACGGTCATTTGCAGTGCACAAGTGACATTGCTGCTTTTATTGAAGAAGGTGGAGCCCTTGAGGAAGGCACCCTCAACAGCTGCTGGGCCTTCTGTAGATCAGTGAACTCAACCGTGAGATGTTTTTCAATGTTATCGCAGCCACTGTCCTGTAAAAGGCTGTGACGATGATGCCAGCACCTGGTTGGAGGGCTCTCTGCCCCCAAAAAAGGCACTCCACTTCATGCCTATGTTTATGTGGGAGACTCTCCATGGATTGAGCCATAAGGTCCCAGTTAAGGTAATTCTGTTTGGCAGCAGCACTAGATAGTTTTCAATGAACATTTACAAACTGGCCAAGGAATATGATTTCTTAAACAAAAGATCCAGCTTTTTAAGGTTCTTACCCATGGAGCTGCTTCAAGCAGTCATCATGCTTCTGTCCTCCCTTGGATGGACTCCCCAGCTCTGGAACCAGGTGGCTGATAGTGCAGAAATGCTCAAAATCCTTGGAAAGGACACAATCGTGTCAATCGTCTCCAATGAAGGTAGCAGTCACAAACACATGGGTTTGCCAAAAGTCTCTGGCTAGTTCCAGGAAGCCTTCATTTGTTTGCATTGCTAATCTGTCAGAGACCGAGACTGCTTGGGGAGATATCAAGCCCTTTGTAAGCTTTCTTGCGTACCGCTTCTGCTGGGATCTGCAGGATAGCAGCCATCTGAGAAGGATTCGGGAGACTGCCCAGTTATCAGGCTGAGACAGAAGGAGCTATTCAGAGCTGGAGGCAAAGCAGCCCCTGGAGTTAAGTGTCTGTTTTCATTCTGCAAGTCCTCTTGTGCTTTCTGTTGCTTGGCAGGGATGGGAAATGGCAAAGCCTTGCTGCAGCAGGACGCAGATGGACTGGTGGGATGCCCTCCTGAGGTGCATCCCCTTGAAGGTCAGTGAATGCTGGGACGCAAGGAGGGCACCTGACTCACAGGCTGTGTCGGGATTCCCACTGCGAGAAAAAATTCTGTAAGCACTTTTGGAGCTCCCTTCTCATAGTAGAGTGAGGAGAGTAATTGGTATTGCCATGGACTTTCAAGCCCTTATGGAAAGGGGAGCAGCATGACAGTGGTAGATGATGGATCTCTTTACATCCATCTTCGGATTTCCATGTTGTTACCTACCACCTGGAGCTGCCCAAGGGACCTGTCCCTGCTCATGGTGGGCTGAGCTTGCAGCACATCCTTGGCCATCGGGCCCTTCCCAGTGGCAGCCTGCAGCCCCTGTTGGCTTGCACCATCATCTGGATTGCAGTCAGTCAGGACATGTTTGCCCAGATCACGCTCGGCCAACGTGAAATGTTACCTGCCCAAGTGAAGTGAGAACTGAGGCTGAGGTTTCATGTATTTCTCCACAAACTTTGTTGATTAAAACCTTGAAGGAGTGCCTGCAGGTGGCAGCCACCTTTTGCAGCTGAGTTCCCTCCACATTCTCACTGCTTTGTAAAACTGCTACCAGTTGATTGTATCAACACAATCTTCTTAATTTGTTGGACTGTTTAGTTTTAGAAATGTAAATCTTGTGAACTTCTAACAATTACTAACTTTCTCATTGGATTACATTCTTAGACAGTTTTATTGTTTCATGCTGCTGGGTTTTGCAGGGTTTTCTTTGGTCAGCCCTTCTAAGCTGCCACTTAGGACTGCTATGAAAACACAAGCCTCTCTGTGCCCAGCGCACGCCCTGCAGGACGCACAGTGGAAGC
The DNA here is from genome assembly GCF_009769625.2 of Cygnus olor. Taxonomy (NCBI): domain Eukaryota; kingdom Metazoa; phylum Chordata; class Aves; order Anseriformes; family Anatidae; genus Cygnus; species Cygnus olor. The sequence continues at coordinate 17,428,265 of NC_049170.1, read as the reverse complement.
CATGGCCCAGGCTATTCACCATGCCATGGGATGCCCACAGATCTCCAGTGCTGGAGCTCTTCAGTCCCCACGTGTTGCTTTTCAGATTTTTGTCTATTTTTGAGACACTTCCACTGCATGGACATGCTTGTATTTGCCAATCTTAGGGCCCGCAGCACTGGGAAACATGGTGGAGAAGCTCTGTGCTGAATCTCAGCCCTCTCAGGGACGCAGAGGCTTACTGCAGCTTGCAGAGAGATGCCTCACAGCCATAAAGCTGCTTCTGCAGTTCAGCATTTTGGCCAGAACTTTCTGAGGCCCCAGCACCACATCTGCATTTTGTCCTGGTTGTAATGGTTGCTCATGATATGGAATAGCTGTTTCTAGGCTACAGGGGTCCTCTCTTAGGTTGGCTTTCTCTGATGGAGACTCTGGGGCTTGCAGAAGGTCTGAGGGTGCTGCAGGGTGCTTGAGCCTGTGTTGCCCATCTCCCAGAGCAAGGTTGCACATGGTAGAGTACAGGGGATTTTACTCTTAAAGATGAAATGTGATTTAGTTCTTTGGGGTGGTGGGTATGGCTGTGATAATCAGGTAGGAGAGGAGACATGATTCAAATTCACTTCTAGCAAAAATTAAAGTATTTTCTATTACACATTTCTACAGCATTCAGAATGGATTAAGCAGTAATTAGATATCATTAATTGCCACTGGAATTAAAATCATAACATAGCTCTCAGTAACTGTGTTGATTTAGAAATGTTGACAGTTATGAATCTACACTAGAACTTGTACAGCTCTAAGACTGGTGAATATGAGCATGTCCACACAATGGAAGGGTCTTAAAGGTATGCAAAAATCTGGAAAGCAACACGGGGGAACCGAAGAAAGTCCTGGTTTGGGGGAGTTTTTTTTTCTTTTCTTCATGCTGAGTTTGAAAAGAACTAGGCCTCAGTTCCTTCAGAGAAATCACTCCTCTTTGTTTTGTACCTCTTCGTGCCACATCAGATCCAGGGCTTGGCAGTCACCTATGCTCCTTAGTTGCTATGCTGAAAAACATTCACCTAGTCATTACATTCTGGGAAGCATACCAAGGCTGGCCCACAGATGTCCGCTTTCCCAAATATTTTTCCTTTTACATGACACCCCACCACAGACAGTTGTGGAATGGGCTGGAAGGAGGCATCGATCTGACCATAACTTCTGCTTCTGAACGTGCTTTGTCCCTCAGCTGCAAGTGCACACGGCGTGTTTCTCTCCAAGAGTTTCTCCAGCTCCACTGTGAGTATTTTCCTGCCTAACCTCATGCGGAGGTAAGGGCTAGGTAGTCTGCGTTCCAAATGGCCTACTTGAGAAAGTCAGCCATAAGTGAGTGTAATGAAGGTCTGCAGAGCAAGACTGGAAGCCACGGGGAAAGGAATTTTCCATTCTGGGCATACTGTTTGCCCATTGCTGGGCAAACACAGCACTAAAGGTGGCCAGGTGGCCATCCACGAACCTCTGTGCTATCGCACCCATCATGACCGAGTGCAGTTATGAATGATGGTGTGCTTTTAGCTAGAGTGAAGCAGCACATGTCTCTTCACTGAGTGCATCAGAAGCTCTTTTCCTTTATGCTGGTTGCCCCCTGAAAAATGGGCAGAGGAAACCCACTTGTTTACAACAAGGCATCATCCTCCAGTGGGACTGAGCTTGGCCCCAGTGAACCCCAGTTCCATAACCAAGGCTTACTAAACCGCTGGCCATCCACCACCAGTCTCCTTCTCCTCTTTTTTTTTTTTTTTTTTTGAGTGTCTGTTTGTCCCAATATGGGTTCCCCCACCCTTCCGTCATTGGAAGGTTTAATGCTGAGTGAAAAACCACGAATAGTCTTTGAACGTGTTCTGCCAAGTCTCTTTACAGTACAATACTGGCAGGAGTGAAACACTGGGGCCAGGCAAATATGCAAGCTTCATCACATTAAAGGAAGCAGAGCAGCACGGTTATTGCATCATTCTATGGCTTCCCAGACGTTGTTGTTATTTTTTCATTAGAGCAACAGAACTGCACTTGGTGCTTTTTGCTGAAGAGCCAAGGAGGCCCCAAAAGGCTGTTGACTGGAGAAGAGAATGCGGCAACTGGAAAGATGAGTGGTTTACTGCACTAATTTTATAGCACAGCCTTTACCAGTCTGTGGTAGAGGGAACCAGCAACATGATCTGTGTTCACATTTTTTATTTTTTTTTTTTACAAAAAAAGACACATAGCCAAGTACTTAAAACTATTTGCTTGTTCAAGACAAGTTTTTTGAAAGTTTAACTACTACTGAATCAACCAACATTTTTCAACACTAAATCATTTCAATTCCATATCGTATGTTTTTAATTTTATCAGCATCTGTAACTTTTTAATTACCATTTTTATTAAAGATTTTTTTTTTTTTTCCCAGAAGCAGTACACAAATCCCTAGTTATTTAATCCGGGCATTAGAACATGCAGTTCAAGGCTTGGCCATTGAAGCAAAACTCCACTGCCAGATGCGCCCACCAGACCACAGGTGCTCTGAGTTGCTCTCCTGTGATTGCCAAGCTCCTTGGAGAAGCAAGGGGTGTCACAGCATGGCTGGACAAAATTTACCACCACAATTTTAATCAACAGTTTGGCCCCCTGGAAGTTTCTAGGCAGATTCCCACCTAACGAGGAGGGAAGAAGCTTTAAAGGCACTCGGGGTCCTGGCACAATGGGGAGTTGCCTGGAAATTTATGCTTCATGACTTAATGTTTCATGGTTCAGCATTGGGATAATGTCATTCTTCTGGCCCTTGTCCAATATACACTCAAAGTGACAATATGCTGAGGGTTTGACTGGCCAACTACTATCTGGTCACCACATCAGCATTCCCAACTGTTGGACAAAAACACATGAAATTAGTGGAGATGGTTTTGTGCTGCTGGAGAGATGTAAAAGTGATAGGGTTAGGCCACGTTATATAATTTGGTAACCAAAGCCAAAGCTACCCTGTGTGGGTTTACGAACATTTCATTTGTATTTGAAGCAAAATTGATTGCAGTTGTCATAAAAGAAAGATCAAAAAGCTGAAGGGTACCGTGCTCCCTGTAGACTAGGTTAAAACATGTAACTCGCCAATGACAACAACTGGAAAAGAGAGCAGACCTTGCCAACTGGAAGGTGCCTGGCAGATAGCACAGAAACATCTTGAGAGAATAAACACAAGCCATGGTAATGCTGTCCGTGGAAATCCTTCCCAGCAAGCAGCAAATACTACTGAACTGATAACCAGGCAATACGATGGGAAGCACACGTTACAGTGTAAAACTGCACTCAAGGAAAAGATTCATGAAAATGGATGACTCTTGGCTGGCTTCAATACCCAAAGCAGCAAAATGTTGAGCACTGAGGAACATCTCTGTTTAAGCAGAGGAGGGAACAATAATTGGTAAAATTATTTCCTTCAGAAACTGTGTAATGTAACTTCCCATGGCAGGACTACAGCTGCAGATGCTGTGGTCCTGGCATGTTTCAGGTCACCAAAGCACGGATCAGGTTGTCTGAATTTAGCAGTGGCTAAGATACAGCATTGCTTCCTTCTGTTGTTCTGGATCCTGAGCAGTGTGTGGCAAAGTTTAAGTGGCTAAAGAAGAGGCAAACCACAATTTACAGTTGGGGAGCCGGCAGCTTCTGCCTCTGGAAATAAGCTCTGCACGGAAACTTGAACACCACTGCTAAAGAAACACATCGCGTTTCCATTGTAGTCATTCTGCTGTCATGTGTAAAACAAAGATTACTTTCATAGAAATGTTTAAGGAACATCCATTTAATTTATTAAGAGATGAAATTCTTCAACTAACATATTATCTAGTTTGGCCTCCTGGGTCGATTCCCACCTGATCCCCGTGTCAGCAGCTCATTTGACTTGTCTTAGGTGACGTGGAATGAAAGAGATAGCACAATTTCACACAAAGTGATCAGCGAGCCTAAAGCAAGTCAGTGATTCACATCTCAGGACAGCCCTGTGAATCTCAAGCTCATTTATTTGCCAAAGAAAGGTTTTGGTGATGGAGCAGAATAACAAAGCCCCTAACATATTGCAGATCCAGTGCACCCAGGCCGTGAAGTTTGTATTTCCCCAACAACGTGGAGACAGTATGGTGTGTCAAAACACATGCACTTGCCATTAGCATGAACATTACGAGGAAACGAACATAAATCCCAGACTTAAATGTGTAGTTTGAACATCCTGTGACAATTAATTTATTGATAATGGTTATCTGTCACCAAGCAATAAATCATGAACTCATGGAGTGGTAAAAGAAAAGCTATCTTGCTGCTGACAGATGCACAGACTGAAAGATTTGGTGGGCCTTTAAGGTTCCAGAAGTAATTACATAAAGGTGAAAGATTTCTTCTCTTGCTTTTTTTTTTTTTTTTTCTCCTCACCAACTATACTATTTCCATACTGAAAACAACACTTTCCTGACAACTTTTCTTACTTGGCCTCTACATTTTGTGAAATTTTAATGAACATGAGGAACAAAGCTTAAAGTGAGCAGCTGGTGAAGGCAGGCCTGGCGTTATTGCTGTGAGCTGGAGCATGGTGCCCTGCATCATGGAGGAGCTGGCTCCCGAAATTTTGAAAGGTGACGGATACTCTCTGCTGATGGTAACGTGGAGATGATGCTGATGGTAACTGCAGATATACTGTGGGCTGGAAAAAAGCTATTACAAGACTGCAACAATACAGAAAGAAAACAAGGAGGGAGGAGGCGACAGCAAAGGAAGGGCACCGAGGCTGGCTGCCTTTTTGTCACTGCGCTTCTGCTGCTGAAGTAAGACTCTGCATTGCGCTGAAAACAATATTGAGCTCCAGCACTCCTCACAAGCGTGTTTCCTAGGAGGCTGCAGGTTTACGTGGGCAAGCAGCAGCTGGTGGAAAGGGAAAGGGACAGAGGCATTTCCCTGTCAGGCACAGGAGCGCTGGAGCGTGAGCTCGCCGCTGCCCGGTTATAAATGGTGGGAATGCCGGGCCCAGGCGGCCGCGGCTGCTGGAGCTGATGCCAAGGCTTGAATGGGCCGGCGGGCGCTGCCAGGAGGGGGATGTGAGCAGGAACCAGGACCAGCTTTGTGAGCAGCCTTTTCAGGAGGCTGCGGTGTTGTGAAACTTAACACAGCTCTGCGGAGAAAGTGGAAGCTTGTCAAATGGACACGCTGTACTGCTCCCTTTAGGGGAGCCAGAAACTAGGTTCATTTATTCATTTTCCAACAGCTAAATCTTCTTATATTAATTATGTGGAATCCAGGAATTTTAGCCAAAGAAAGATGTACTTTTTAATACTGATCCTTTGACTGTGTGGCGATCTGTATCAATTTCAAAACTTCTTCTCCTTGCATAGAACTTTAAAACTTCAGGCATGGCACAGGAAAAGAAAATAGCACAAATAATTTGGCTTAAGTCTGGGATTAACTGTCTGAGACCTTAAAATAAAGACTTCAGATGAACCGCTCAGAGGCATAGGGGCTACCAGCATGAGTGTGAGTGTCAAGCTGAGGCCATTTAATTGTCAGGAACACGACATTTATTGCCCTGACGCCTGTATCATAAAATTAAGTTTACTTTAGAACTTATTCCATATGAAATCCATGTTAAACAGTCAAGAGTGCCTTGAGAGGTCATGTTAAGGACAACAATTATTGTCAGGGAGTTTTTTTCCCCTACTGCAGTAAGAAGAATAACACACCGGTTTATGTACTTCTGTAAGCAAGACAGTGACAAGCTGTTTATATCTACAGCTTCTCTCACAGGAACATAAATGAATAAATAAATAACACCAAGCCTCTCCTCTTCCAAATTAATTTGTCAATTAGTATTTAAAAGTATTTTTGCATACAGCAATGTAGCATACACTACTACAGCAGTGACATCAGTGTGATGATATGGATGTGTTTATTTAAAATAACGTATCATGTCTATGGGGCTGAGCTGGAAAATAACTAAAATACTATTAGCTTGGTCACGGGTTGCTGACAGAACTTGTGACAACCCCATGACTATGTTGGTGTTTGCACTTACCAAAAAATACTAACTGGATTCATATTTTGATCTCCAGACTGTCAGCACCTGCCTGTAGTTTATTTCCTTAAAGACACTATTTACACCTTCTAGGGCCCAATGTAATCCTCCTTTCTCAGGACTATATCAGGCTTTAAAATGACATTTTAAATGAGCCTTTGTGTCTGCTTTAGAGAAAACACAAGTGAAAGTTGGATTTGCATAATGCTTTCATTTAAAACTTCTGCTAAAAGTAAAATCAGTTGCTTTTAGTAGCCATGCCAGTTAGAGGAATAATAAAATTATAAACTGCTTCCAAAACAAGAAAATGGTTAATTATTCAGTAATGTAAAAAAAATCATTCAGAAGCAAGTACTTGACAAACACAAGTTATTTGAACATTTGGTGTAGTTTGTTTGTTTGTGTTTTCCAGTTTTGTCAGATGTCTGTGTCTGTAATTAAGACATTACTGCTCTCAAAGAAAGTGTTAGTATTATTTGTTGAGCATGCTATGTAGAGAGGATCTCTCCACTATAATATCAACAACTGATTATATGATTATTGAAATTAGCTCTAATTTTGAATATAATTTTATGCAGAAAATAAAGTAACTACTTCAATACAATGTTGTCCTCAGTTTAGAAATGGAAAAAAAAAAAACAATCAGATAATGTGTGAACATAAATATAATACTCTACTTTTATTTACAGATGGTAAATTTTAATTTGATTTAAACACATATGTTAATTAAAACACATTTCACCAGCTACTTATAAAATTAAGCCCTATTTTGTTTCATGTTGGTGGAAACAGGAAATTTGGAGCGATGTCTACTGCTACAGCTGTTTGCAGTACTTATATAACACCAGATGTGAGATTGATGTATCTGTATTTTGCCCTCTCCTGTGAGTTGCAAGTGATCAAACAGGCAAAAACATAATGACAGGATGATTAGACAAATTTAGCACAAAGGAATTGTTCAAGACATTCCTAAATTACCACCCGACCCCACACACAGTGATGGAAAATGTATTTATTGCAATGCAAACAGATACACAAAACCACTTATATCCACAACTAATTTCAAATACAAGCTTATTAATTGTAGAAGGCACCTTAGCCATATCTTAACTGGTAGTCTTTTAAAAGATGCAATACTAAGAGATCCAGAAAACTAGGTGTGAGCATTTTCTAAACCCCAGGTGTGACAAATCATCAATGTAAAAACAAATACCTTTTCCACAGATGAATTTTTGTTATTAAATTATTCTAATTTAAATGAGCTGTTCCATGACATACCAATGGTAGAAGAAGCAATCGTTCATTCAGATGTAGCTGGATTGCAGTACAAGGGTGTTGGTAAAAGCTGTTGAAGCATCAGCCATACTTCGCTTTTTCTGTTGCTAGAGCCAATCTGCGAATGTTTGCTATGCAACCAGCTGCTGCCTCCTGCAGAGTTTCATCTGTAGAGCCCACCATAGTCAGTAGGAGCTACAAAAATAATATTAAAAACAGCATAAGAAATACAAAAAGTATGCTATCATTTAAATAGTATTCAAATCATATTTTTAACAATTGGATGCATTTACTCACATATATATAAGAAATAAAATATTGAAAATTATATTAACAAAAAACATTGTATTATATGTGTCCATATATATAGATATTTATGTATACTTTTGTATACCTATATGTATTAACATACACATAGAGCACAACACTTTATATCTTATCACATTTGTACCTGCAATTTGATATTTCATGTCTGATTTTCTATTTATTTTATCTATCACATCTGCCTATTGGATCTGACTTGGATTTTTTTCTTGAAAGTAGAAATTGCGTATGTGTTAATCGAAATCGTGGTTTCCCTCGAGGGCATACTAGTATATTTGTACATGCTCAAGATTTTTAATAAACAAAATCATGCACTTTTTTTTTTGCTTTTTTTTTGGCCTTGATCATAAAACTGGATCCATGTGAAGGGACCCCCGTGTCCCATTGACTGTAATAGGTTTCTTTATTGTCACAGCGAACCACTCACGTTAAACTGCTTGAGGGATACAGATCTGGGCATACCATTCTTATATATTTGCATGTTAAAGTGAAAAAACAAAAGCTCAACAAAGGCACCAAACGTTTGGAGCGGATTCAGCTCTTCAGTCATGTGGAGTAGATTCTTTACTCTGGAAGTCATTCAATTTTTTCAGTGGAAATTCCCTTGGAGTAAGGTACTGTTCAACACAAGCGTGACATAACACAGGCCTTGATGATAAAACATTTTTATATATCAGAAAATCATTAATAATGGTTTTGGATCTCTTTTCCTTAGTGTGTTGCAAGTCAGTGATGCAACTGCAACTGCAATATATGCTGGAAAACAGAAGACTCTTGCCTAGCTTAAATCAGCTCCACACAATCCTCACATTTCTGAAAATCTGCCAAGCTTAATGTGCGTCCAGGTATTTCGAAGCTCAGACAGCTCTAATTAAAACCTATATTTTCAGTCTGCAATACTTAGGATTCTGTGTTCACCCAAACAATGTCAAACCACAAAGAAATCTGTTATCACTCAACTCCAGAGCATATTTTTCATACAGCTAAAATATTACATAAAATTATGAACTGCTAAATATAAAAGTATAAATTGAATGCAGACATTAAATTCATATGCTACCTTTTTCTAACCTTCCAGCAATCATGAGGCATGGGCCACAGCTGCACACATATGGCATTTGCTTATAAAGATCAAAGCATTTTATACTTGAGGAAGTATTTGTGTTAGCCAAATGTACAAAACAAGCATCTTGCCAGTCACCTTTCACCCCTTGACCCTTATATGTACCTTGTAAGAATGCCTGTAATATGCCTGAATTATGTCAAAAAGAGTATTATGTAAATGAAGCATCAAATATTTTTTTCTTCCCAAAATTTCCATTGGGGTAATCAACTGTCTGTGTCCAAATAGCTAAATAAGAGCTCTTAAGGTGTGAACACTTCTGAAAAGCTAAACCAGAGATATATGTATTCAGTGACAGTATATAAGAAAAGAAGACAATTAAAGAGAAAGGTTTATATTCTTGTGCTTTATTTGCAGGAAAACTCTGGCCAGGTTCATCAGCCAGTGAAGTCGGGGGAAATTTCACCACTGACTTGGGCTGGTGGCACGATGAAGCAGCACGGCTCTGTGCAGTGATCAAGCTGCCCTACAAAGCACGAAGGCCAGAATGCAAGTCTTATCAGACACCTACCTTAAAAGAAATACCCCTGAATGAAGTTCTTTCTTCCTTGCTAATTTCCACCAGCTGAATTCTCATTAACTTAAAATGCTTCTTTGGGTGCCTTACAACTTTCTCGTGTAACTTACAGAGGAAAACTGGTATAGATCCTTCACGTCCCTGACTCAAAACCAAAAATATGTATGCACATACCGTTCATACGGTGGTTTTGGTAATGCCATAAGTTTCAAATTTGGGAGCAAGGAAACTATATGCCATATGTGATTATTCACTGCGTCTTCACAAACCTAGTGCAAGGCTTTTCAGTGTAGAGTGTGCAACTCAAACTTCCATAATAAATTCAACATGAGATTTTTTTATCAGTTCTTGAGAGCAGACATTCATCATGAAATTAATATTTTGGAGAGGTATTGTTTAGTGGAAATATAGCAAAAAGTCAAAATAAACCTTTGCCTTTGTTATGACTCCATGTTAGGTAGTCCTCAATACAAGGTTATTAATTTATTCTTTTAGCCACCACTTCTGGGCTCAGAAGACTTGGGAAAATAAATACTTTTTTTGTCACTTTCCATGGTGAGCTCAATATTAAGCAATGACAACGGCAGTGGTGGGGACTGGAGGGGGAGGGTTGTCTCTGCTTTTTATTGCAGCTACATGTTGGAGAATCAGAGTTTGGTATCAAAGAACAACACATTACAGGACATGGATTCAAGGTACCTTTGCAGATGTCTAAAGAATTAATGGTATGCAACAATGCAAACAGCAATTTTTATAAAGATAATAGAACTGCTTTTTTTCCTTCTGAGTTTGGGGGATCAATTGTTCTCTAATTTCTCATTCTCCTCAATCACTTGCCAGTTGCAACATCCATAAGAATTGCCACATTATACAAAATCCTGTACTACAGCATCTCAGGATTTTCAGAATATAAGTTCAAAGAAATATTCCTGGAAACACATTCTTATACAGTTGCTGTCTCTGGGGACTGAGGATATACAGCACTATTTGCCAGTCAATTTATTCCATGTGTTAACAAGAGGGCAACTGCAAAGATTATTAAAAATGCAAAATATTTCTATGTAAGTAGGCGATTATAAACTTAGGAATCTAACTTCAAAGATTTGGATATAAATGTTATCTTAAATGAAATAAAATTTTATCCTTTTCATATGCACCAGCAAAGGTATAATTCTCTTGCTTCCTAATTGCCACTTCTTGATGCTTTTGTGGGTTCAGTTCAATTGACTGGCAATTTGGGTCATCCAATTCAGCTATGGAAATGTATGCATAGATAGTATCCACAGATCGTATCCACATACTGCATGTATTTGACAAGTCCAAGAGAGCTTTTTTTAATATATATTTAATTTTTTTTTTTTATTCCAATGCACAAGTGCAATATTACATGTCCTTCTTCTTGATGCAATGTCCTTGAACTTCATGTATCCCTTCCTTCACTGTTCAGGTATTGTTTTCTGACACATGTAAATGTTAACAGATGTGAGAAACAGTAAAAAGCATGTGGTATAAATGCTTCTTTCTGGCACATAAGAGGCACTTTCCATAGACAGAGAAAGCATTTGCAGTACTATGTAGACTTCATTTTCAGTTGGCAGGTATCTATATTCTAAGGCAACAGTCCAAAATTTTTTGCACAGTTAGCACGTCATACCAGCAAATAAGCACAAATACAAGCTGTTTGGGGAACGTACAGAGCATATGTAGCATTTATGGGTTCCAAAAGCAGGAGTAGTGCACAGCCAAATCATTTAAACATCCAGAACAATTAAGAAGATTTTGCTGTTACTATCCCAGCTTTAAAATAGCAGACAACTGTGCGGCTGCATTAGCATAGCACAGTCACAGAGTAACTCTGAACGGAAGAGGTCTCAAGGTCTCTCGTCCAAGCTTGTGCTCAAAGCAGGGTCAGCCCTGAGATTTATACCAGGTTGCTCAGGGTTTTATTCATCCTGATCTTGAAAACCTCTGGGGTCGCGGACTGCACAGCCTCTTTAGGCAACCTGTTGCAGGGTTTGTCCCCAGAGAGACAAGGCTTTCCCTATATTCAGTCTCTCTTCTTTCAGTTTATGCCTGTTGCCTCTCATTCCCCAGCCATGTATCACCGTGAAAAGCTTTGCCACATCTTTTTGATGACTGACCTCCTTGTAATTACTGGAAGGCTGCTATTAAGTCCGCCTGAAGCTCTCTCTTCTCCATGCTGAAAAAACCACTTCCCTCAGTTTCTTCTCACAGGACAAGTGCACTAGCTCTTCACCATCCTGGTGGCAATCTGCTGAACTAGCAGTTTATCCGTGTCTTTCCTGTACAGAAGGGCCCACAGCTGGGTGCCATGTTCCAGGTGAGAGGTAATGAGTACTAAGAGGAAGAAGAATCACTTTCCTCAACCTACTGACTGTGCTCCTGCTAGTACAGCCCAGTTCTTTGTTGTCAGGACACACTGCTGGCTAAGGCTGTCTTCCAAAATCTCCATGCCCTTTTCAGTAAAACTCCTCCACTACCAGTCAGTCATTAGCCAGCATCACTGCAAGGGCACGTGCAAGTGTAAGTATGAGTCCTTCTCAGGCACAGGACTTGGTCTTTGTCCTTGGCTGAATTTTGTAACGTTCCTGTTGACGTGCTCCAGCCCTTACCTTTGGTCAATCTATGTTGACTGTTGCCAGTCAGTGTCTCCTTCCTGTGCCCAGAAATGTGTTCAAGGAGGATTCTTCCCATAATTTCCCCAGAGACCGATGCAAGGCTGACCACGCTGTAGTTTCCTAGACTGGGAGGAGGAACTGTTGCTCTGAAGACATGCTTGGCAAATTCCCATTGCTGCGTCTTATGCTCCCTGGCATACCAAAGTCATAACAACTGTTCTTCAGGGCAACAGTAAGAAGTAAGGGGGTAAACCAGAATATTTGCTTGCACGTTTATGCATCACCAGTGATGCTGCCTTCTACTGGTTGAAAGCACAGCTTCCTTACGATAGTATCTCTAAAGTCACAAAATATCCAATTGAAACCCCATTTTTTCAAACAAGATAACACAAGAGTCAACAAATCAACTTGTAAAAGTGTCCTTCCAAAATGGGTATGTTTCCCTGGATAAGTAAGACAGTAATAAAAATGGGCTATTAATTCCCGTTTCTATGAAGATGTCTTTCCAGAATTTTTCACTTCTACAGAAGAAGTAGCACAAGGAGATTTTAATGCAGAAAAAGTGCAGACAAGTTTTACATCAATAAATCCTAAATGTGACAAAAACTCGTAAGGAACCATAGTGCCATGACCTGGGTACAATATTACATAAGTATTCAATTTGCTACTTTCCTTTAGACACAGTCTTTCACAGCTTCCCATCTCACAGGTGGGGGAAGCAGAAAGTACAGGAAGTGGTGTTTTCAGAAAGAGTAGTTTGCAGTTAGTCACTTGATGTTTCTACGAGTTTTCCAAAGCAGTGGACAGTGTAGAACAACACTGCTGGACAGAAGTTCCTGTACTCATATAAAGCAGATACAGATCAGCCTAAGCTATACTCTGGAGTCCTGTGAATATGAAAGCAAATGATGGAAGAATAACTATTAAAATAATTTTAATGCCTTTTTTTCTATTTTTTGTTCGTTCATTTGTTTGCTTGTTTATGTTTTTCTGCCCTGTAAAACAGATTTTATTAGATTTTTTTCTGATCAGAAGGAAATATGGGCTAACTCCTTCAATAAGATTCATATCTATACTGGGAAGTTAGTCAGAGTTCACATAGGGCTTAAAACTCCTGGAACTAAAGACATTTACTTCAACACAACTGCTGCTTCTATCTGCTGTGCTGGTGATGACATCTTGTAGATTGACATAACATTTCCAGTTGGTGGTAGGACTTGCCATTTCTTTGGTTAAATTTAGATTTAGTATCTGACTTCTTTTACATGCAACATTTCCTAAAGGATACTAAATTTCTAGCACTGTGATTTTCTAATTGCGTAACACTTCTTTTCCAAAAAAGACATTTTTCACATGCTTTTTATAAACCTAACCTAAAAAATACTTTAAATAAAAGCATATGGTGGAAGCTTATCCAAGAAAGTATCAGTCTAGATCCAGGCAGCATTTTGCTAACTTTCAACACCATATTGCACACTGGAAAATATTAAAGCACCTAGTTTGAGTGTTATGTTACACATATTCCTATGAAAATATTTCTTAAAAAAATTAGATTATAAATAATAAAACATCCTCTACAATCAAAGCATAATGAGGGTTAAGCTAAATCAGTTTCTGAATTAAAATTCAGGCCCATTTCCTGATTTCTTCTTTCAGCGGAGTGAAAGGATGCCCCATGTACCAAGCACAGCCTCCTAAGAAGAAGATGCTCAAGCAAATTCTGCAGTGTTTTCTCTTAATTTTTTTTTTTCCTCATGTGACACAAAGAGAATAGATTTCAGATGTAAAGTCTTTGGGCCAGGGAACACTGAGTTAGCAGAGGTAGAAAATCCTGTACCACAAGGCTCCAGTGAAGGCAAAAGATGGGCAGGGCAGACACCCACTGTGCTGACTGCCCCTCACACAAGACCTCTCCACTCCAGGACTAAAGTCAGAGCAGCCCCTGACGTGGCCCAATTCACTCTGAGTGCAAAGAGGAGGAACTGAAACACTCTGGCTGGGCTGGGTGAAATCCTAGCAAGATCCCACCTGGCTTCTTTTCCCTTCCTCTTTCATTTCTGTCTTTCCCCTTCTCTCTCCCCTGAAACACATTTCCATTCTAGCAGCCATGGATAAAGGGTAACAACCCTTCAGCGTCAAGTCAGGCAGACTAGGGGATGAGAAGGTCCAAATGATGCAGCTTAGGCTAAGGTACACCTGAACATGGTAGCAGTCAGTAGGCTGGTCAGGAGCTCTCTCTTCTTTCTCATCTTTCCCTTACTCCTTAAAACAAACGAACAAGCAAAAACCAGTGAAGGAGAGTGCAGGGGGAAACCTGTACCCTTTCTGCAAACAGCTGCAGGACATGTTAGGGTGGAAACAAACTTGTCTGCAGTTTGTGGTGTACTTCCAGGTATTATATCACCTCACCTGCTTTAGAACTTAGGACTTATCCTCTGCAAGTGATTACTTTTTTCTGTATAACTGCCTGCAACAAAGCAGCTGTTAGGTAAGCTGAATCCCACAATATGCTGGGAAACAAGGGAGAAAGAACAGGATGGCTTGACAGATTCAGTGAAGAATTCTGAACATCTGATTATGGTACACTATCATGAAATGTTTACTATTTCTTTAGAAATAAACAGTTTCAGTGAACTTCAACAGATTTTGTCATGATAGATTTGCAATTTAAAATTCTTCTGCATAGAGCTCCCCCCCCCCATCCTCCTCTTATTACAGCTAAACTTAAGAGCATTTGGGTCAAGGGCGTCTCCAACACAGCTGAATTGTGTGGGTCTCCAACACATCCGAATTGTGCTTATTGCATATACTCTTGAACAGAAATCCTCTTGGACAAACACTAATAAAATAAAAAATATATATATAGCTCTCTTACTGTCCAATAAGGTTAAATGTGGCATTGCTTCACTTGTTGGAAAAATATATAAAACCTGAATACCTATAGTAAATTATAACATGGTACACGCTAAATACACATACATACTCGCAAGTTTATATATATGTAGAAAATATGAACAAAATACTCTACAGCTCTTTCTATACCTCATCTGTATTAACTGTCTATTTCTTATAATCGTATTATTATTTAGGGGAGGGCGCCCCACTTCTGCACAAAGACAAAAAGGGCAGAGAATTCTGAATATCAATGACAAGGAAGATGTGAATAAAATGGTATATGGTAAAATGCAGAAAGGTTTTAAAACTTTGTAAACTTGCAGGCCACCTTAAAACACACTAAGTTGAAAGGTTTTCCCATCTCAAGTTGTTAGTCATTGGAATTCAGAGGGATATTTCCCACAATTTCAGATGTAGCTGAATATAAACATATAATGGAAAGGTAATACAGCTAAATAAAACTAGTAATAAAAACATTTTGAATCTTTGTTTAAAAGGTACGATTATATGCAACCAATCAGGGTCCTTAAGGGCAGATAGTTTGAATCTACATTCAGCTGTAAGAAGTTTGGTGCAATATTAAGAAAGAATTCAATGATCATGAGCATTCCAACGTACAAAAGAGTCTTACAGGATATGAAATTCATCCCACAAAAAGCAATAGGCAGATCTGATAATCCAGAAGTGATGAAGCCCAAGGTCTTACAGCACAGTTTTATTTGAACCACTTTCTCTATTTTATTTTTATTTCATTGTAGTTTTCAAGAGAAGATTAACATATAAAAGGCTCTTGGTGGGATAGAGAGAACAAAGAATTTTCTCATAACATCAATACAGTGACATAAAAAAAGCTTTTTTCAATTCACTGGAAATTCATTGTATTAAAACAGGAGTCTGCTTACTTGCTACATGTAATGGGTGTTCAAAACAGTAGGCTTATGCCATGGATGTTCTTTTCCTTTCATAATTTAGTCTGGTTCTGTAACATGTTGGGGATTATCCTTCCCTTATTTTGCTGCAGCCTAACCAATTTTTCTTTTTATTCCCTGCTTATTTTCAGTATGTATCTGATATTTTATGCCTGCTTTTTCATATATATTTTTTTTTTTCATTTTACAGGAGCATGACTTTTACCTTGCCCTTCCTTCCCAAATATTACTGCGGAGGTGGTATAGGAAATTGAAAAAAGATCTGCTAATTCAGTTTTGGTTTTCCAATTTTTTTTTAATTACTATTAATATGAATACTGTTATTTTGTCTCTGTCTGTCTGTCTCTAGCAGTCATATAAAGGCTTCATGGAAGCCAAGAGAGGGCAGATGCAAATAAACTCTCAGAAGCAAGTCAGAGAAAAAAAAGCTGTCCAGGAATCCTCACATATGGTTCTACTCGACTTCTCAGCAATGCCCTGAAAACATCATGCATTTGGTTCTTTAGTTTACCTGTTATTCTTGAAGTACACCATAACTAGTCTGTCTTTAAAGACAACATTGAACTGCAGCAAAGAGAAACCACAGTTTCCAGACTACTGACAAACTTTGCAGTGTTTATCTCAAGCTGTATCTTAGACTGAGAACAAGGTCCAAAACCTTACTGTACTAGTATTTTAAAAGTACGTTACATCTACTGGTATTGCTGGACTGACTTCAAACTCTCTTCTGTATTCAATTCCAAGTACTGATTTTGATCTCTAAAGTCAATACAGATTTAGAACCAATGGTCTAAGTGTCTGTCTCACTGCCTATGTACGATCATAATAATCAAAACCAGTGGGATGCTTTTGCTAGTAAACATTACATATCAAAATCTGGGGATAAAAGCAGGACAGCCATACTGTAGACCCATACAATAGCATTTGTTTCAAATAACAAGACAAAGTATTTTAAAGACTTTTTTTTTTTTTTTTGGTAGTGTACTAGAAGACTGATCTATAATCTCATGTTTTGAGATGTGTGGGTGGCAACAGTGCATACATTTACATAAACTGGAAGAAGACTGGCATTGTTCAATTTATAGTCTGTTTTTAAACTAGCAAATGTACCAGAGAACATTCAATTAGAACAATTTATGAAACTAGCACAACTATATATATAGATATAAATTAATAAATTACTTCTGTAGTATTTTCTGGGTAGATTCCAAGATGAGAGTGTAGAATTTAATAATAATTTAATTATTTTTTAATTCTTCACATTTGGATCTCCTTCCTAACTGACATTAATTTCCCAAAACAAATAATATAAAATAAGAATAAGCCCATATATAACTACACTATCCCTTTGGATAAAACTGGGATGTCTTCCAGTCTAGAAAGACAGTAATTTATCTTAGGTCAAAATATGAGAAGTGTATTTGAACTGATTATTTATTTGTTGTTCTTTCTACATTAATTTCTTTCATGTTGGGGCACTGCTAAGGATACTTAGTAAACAGCAATTACATTAAACACAGAAAAAAATATCACAGCATAAATGATTGTATAGATAGTATGAACACAGCTCAGCTTTATTCATACAAATACAAAATTCTGAACTTAAGAAAGCACAAATGGACAAAGGTCTGTGTATAGCCCACATTTTATTTCCTATCTGTAAATTTCAAAAGTTGCCTGTCTTTCCTTGTTTTCTACTTTTTAAGTTTTTGCTTTGGATTACAGTGAGGTGAGCTGCAGGAATATTTTTTTCTTTATTTTTTCCTCTCTTAAAATTGATATTCACATTTGCTGAAGTCTGTATATACTACCAATTTTTGTATTACTCTTTTTCTTTTGTCACTACTTTTGTGATGTATGGAGGACAACAGACAGAGAACTGAATGTATGGTATCAAGGAAAAAAATAGAAGCAACAATGAACACAGAGTGGAAGTTACTACTTTTTCAGATTGTAAAACTGCTTCTATTTTGTTACTAGACAAGAACATAAGGAATGAGTTATTTTACATTGAGGATTCAACTTCCTTAAATCAACCCAAATTTCAGAATGAGTTGAACATTGCTTTATGAACACTGTCTGATATAGTGATCATAAAATATATACAAGTGCTGGAAATTTGTATGCTTTCATAAAGGGTATGCTGTAGAAAAACATTACCATGGACACTTATTTTGACAGACATATGGGTTTTCTTTTTTTTTTTTTTGGCTCATTTGTTTGCTTGGGAGTTTTTAGTTTTCTAAATAGAAAGTTCTAGTTATGCTTGGGCAAGTGGAGGTTGTAGCACAAGTATTAAAGCTCTGACAGAGCTGGTTAAAACATGTGGGGGAAGATATGAAAATTAATTTTCTAAAAACATGCAACCTTATACTTTATTATGGAAGAAAAAAAATCATGTGGACTTTCTAGAAGAATGCTACCATGCCAGAAGCTAAAAAGAATCCCTATCAATACTCTGAACTCTGCATGGTGGTTACTTTGTATTCCAGGTAGCACGAAAAGGTTGAAAGGTTGGTTTACCAGCTACCCAAAATATTATTTCATAATGCTTATGTTAGCACAACCACATTATTAACAGAATGTTGGATGTTTTGGGGTAAGAATACTTGGGGCACATTGCAGCGTAACTATAACACTGTGGGGAAGCTGGTGTAAAACAAAGCACTACTCTTATATAGGGAATATTCTCTTTTCATCCTTCAGTTCACAACTGAAAAAAAAAAACAAAACTTCTTTTTCATAAAAACACTATCCCATGCTTGAATCACGATAAAAATAAGGCGGTTACCAACTCTTGCATCTTTATGTAGAACAGTTGTGTTTGTTAAAGAGTGATTTCTAGAAATACAATTCTCTCATATGCATCTGTGATACTCAAGAATTAAATAAAATAACAGTTCTTCTCCCCTCTCCCTAGGACGTTTGCATGAATTTAAAGAAAAATAATTCTTATGCATATTGCATGAGAATTCTGGGATAATGAGATGAAGAGCAGAGAGATTAACAGAAACAGCCTGAGCAATCAGAAGCAAACCCAAGATCCAAAGTCCAGGCTTCAGAGTGTCCCTAACTCTACGTTACAAGGGATTTTTGTTTGTCCAAGGACTTTATTGCCTTGCCCAAACATGGACCTATTTTTAGTGCTAGCGAATTGTTACTGAACGTCCCTTTGCATCTGCTGCACATGTGCAGCGTGCCATAGGGTCTCTTGTAGTACACGCAATGCTTTCATGAAAGGCAAAAACTTTGTGCTGAGCTGTAATGTACTTGCACTGGAGATTTGGCATGGCTCAGTATTGTGAATTGCAGTTTGCAATCAGCTGTCACCTCTACTGCCATGAAGGACTAAGTATTGTCAGCAAACTTTGCAATCTCACCTTTCACCATCCTTTCCATTATCATTCATGAATGGCAAGATCCCTTGGCTGCAAAACCTGATCCTAATTCCTAATTCCTACACTTTGAGTCGTCATTTCTAACCAGTTATTTATTCTTTCTAGGATTTTGCCTCCCTGTGACATAGCAGTTTGATTTTTTTATGAGTCTTTGGTGAAGAGTGCTGTTGAATGCCCTCTTAAAACCCAAGAGGAGTAAATCCAACACTTAAAAATAGCAAGAAAATTACTGCAGATGGATAAAATTATATGGCAACTGACGAGAAGATGAAATGCTTTATGAAGCAAAATACTAATAAAACATTATCTCTACAGTGAATGTCTAAGAAATCCAGGACAAAAGTATGATGGACCTTAGTGAGATATATACACCCTCCATTAAGCCTATAATGCTTGCTGAGTCCAGCAACTATGTCTTTGCATTTCTGTATAGGAGATAAGCAAATCTTATGACTTTTGGATTTGTTCAGGTTTCACAGGTACAATGTATACAGATAAAAAGAGCAAATAAACCTGGATCATCCCACATACCTCTGGTCAAGACAGGCAGTAGGCAAGTGGTAGCGAAAGAGAGGACCTCCCCAGGGCAGTTCTGGTTTTAGGTGTTCTAAATATGTTTTGGAGATCTTTAATGTTTGAGCATTGCCACAGGAACCTATATTATGTATCTCACCCCGAGTCCAGTGGTTGGAACTGTAATACATGCATGGCAGTTTGGAAGTACCTTTATGCATGCCTTCTTTCTCAATTCTATACCATGGACAGTTTCTTGATTTTTACCTTTATTTTCAACAGAAATGCAATGAGTAGACTAGGTACAACCTAAATTCACTTACCATCTAGCTTTCTGGATTCCCCAGATGCAAAGATAATATATAATTTGCGATATATCAAGCTCCTTTGGTAATTGACTAGATATTCTCTTACTTTAACATTCATTTTTTTCTTCACAACTTCCAGGATTAGAAGTTATCATAAACTGTTGCAAGAAATTCCTGCATTGATTAGTATCTGGTAAATACAGTCAGTTATGACTCTTGGAGATAAATGCAAAATTAAATGAGATTTTAAGTAAAATGAAGTCATACGGGTCTAGCAAAAGACATCTTTCAGCTTTTACATACAATGGATTGTTATATAATCACCATTGCAACTATGATTCACAATCTGATCCAGCCCTCACTGAAGTCAGTGACACAATCCTCAGCGAGCTCCTGCTCCCTAGAAGCACAGTCAAGTCTTTAGACTATGCCAAAATACAGAACACTGAACAGAAACATTAACACTAGGGCTCATCTCATAATCTACCCATTACAAAAGGACTTCTTAGAATTTATACCTTGAAAGTGACAGCAATAAGATGTGCCATATATTACTAAAAGATAGTGCAGAGTGAGTGCTCTTTGAAATGGCAACGTAAAAGAGATTACAATGACTAGGGCTCGAAGCCAATTATAACTGAGCGCTAGGTTCTGTTGGAAAAAAAAAGAATAAAAAATAAGTTTTCATAGATGACAACATGCAATGCAAACTTTGGTCCACTAAGGACTCCTGAGCGACAATTCAGCCTCTATTTATATATATATGTATTAGTATGAATCTATGCGCATGTGCATATATTGCTCTTATTATTTCTTATACTCATTTTCTTCGAATAGCTCCTTACATAAAAGGAAACTATTTTTGATCAGCTGAGTGCCAAAAATAATTACCTGGAGTTCTGCCCTTGTGCATTAAGCCCAGTACCTCTCATATTCTAATTATTAAAATTCATAATTCTAATATCTGACAATGTTGATATTATTCCATAAATATTAAAATATTTCAATATTCTTCTTTCTTATTATTGCCAAATTAGAAAGAAATATTTCACATAGTCACAAGGATGAGACTTGGTACCGGGAGCTAAACAACTGCAAGAAGCTGCTCTGTGTATTTCTGTGGTTTAGAAAGAGTGCCAAGTCGGAAGGAAAAGACATTCTCTGAATTTTCTAAAGCAAGATAAATACAGAAAAGAAATATAGATGAAAGATGGAACAGCTATCTATGGACTCTGCCAGATTCCTTGGCTTTTTGGCACACCTATTGAAGCTGGCAGACTTAGCCAGTAGCAATCTTTTCCATTAAAAGAAGCAGCATATATTTTGGTTTAACATACTTTGTTTGTGCATTTTAAAGCTTCAAATATGTCTATTTAGTTTTTTTTTTAATGATTCCTTCTGCACAGTTGGCTGCAATCACACTTATTTTAAGCGGCTCATTTATCACTAAAAGAGCTGCAGGGCACAGCTACTGTTAAACAGCTCCAACAAACCTACAGCTTAGTGGGACAAGCTTCTTTTTCTAAGACTAAAAGATGTTTAAATAGTGCCAAGAGGAGCTCTATGCCAGCCTCTAGGTTTGTTATCCAAACGTTACTAAATTAGAGGTCTCCTGAAGCACAGGGTTTGGGCAAAGATAAGCTGATCTCCCCTGGGCTGCTGGTTGTTCCCATCTGGAATCAGCCAGATTTTAACAGAACACTTGCTACGTATCATAAACTTTAGTAGTGTGAAATTCTGAAAAATCACCTCAAGTCTGAGGCTTAATCTACACTGAAGCCAAACTTCATTACCTCTGGCAAGGTTGCAAAAGCAAAATGTTTTACATATAAGTACCCCTACTTTATGAATGGTGAAATTCTGCTTTGTTATGAAGGTGGAGGCTTACTGGGTTCTGCTTTCTGGAGCTGAAACTGTAAGGAAAATGTTCACACCTGGCAGTTGCCAACACAACAGAAATTGTGGTGGTGTAACATTGTCAGTTATCATTAATCCTTCCGAAACAAAACAAAAAATGTCAGTATTGGACTTGGTTTATGGAACCTCTTGCATCTGAAATTTCAAAGTGTGATGTGATCAATACATTTGTGGGTGAAGGAACTGGGCATACTTTCTGTAGCCAAGAGTCATGCAGCGATTTTGCCATCTAGTGCCCTCTTTCTTAACATCCAAGAACTGCAACAACTAATTTATAAAAAGCAACAGGCACCAACCAGCTTGGAGTATGTGCCAAACACATTGTGTCTCCAGCCTGAACCGTAGAGCCTGGGTAAGCCAACCATGGCAGTTAAAAAGAGGATACTTCTAAACTGAAAACAAAAATGTAAATGTTAAATATGCAAGTATATGTGTATTGTACATAGATAATATTTATGTATAGATATATTAAACATTTTGGATTTTTACAAGATATTTTCTTAAACCTTGTTTAATAATGTAAAACTACATTCTGTACTCCCACCAAAGACCAAAAGACCATGCCCCCCCCCAACAACTGAAATCAATTTCTTCTAAAGAAGTAGGTGTCAGTGCTTTTGCATTTCAGTTTCTGAACCTCAGATATATATGGCTTATGCCAAAGAGATGTTTTTTGAAAGATTTCAGTAGAAATTTCTAGCAATTGTCTTCCGTATTTTTTAATTCACATTATTTATTTCACAAAGATGGTCTTCTGAAAGTATTTTCACATAAAAAAAAAATCACCAAAACTTGTAGGGATTTATGATTTTAGCAAACAAAGACCAATATTCTGGAAGAACTGTGCAGTAAAAAATACAAAAACGTATTCTTTAATACAGTCATTATAAGAAACTCTCCAAATAGTAAATCTGCTTCTGACAATAACATTCATAAATCATGGTTAAACAAACTATTTTTTATATGTTAGAGTATTACATTGAATGAAAGAGCCTATGTGTGATTAATTAACCTTTCTACCATTAAGAATTGAATTCAAAAAGCACAAACACTTCATATAGTAATTCATAGAACAGTTTAGAAAATACATTATAGCTATTACACCTTGTTTGCCAAAATAAAAGTTAACAAAATGAAAAACAATCATGCATCTCTTGAGGCTATAGCACTGTAAGAAGACAAGAACGGATCCGATGGATTAATTAAATATATATATATTCATACTTATAAGCATGTATATATACAAATCAAGAAGCATTTTATACACTCTTAGAAGCATGAGGCTCTGTTTTGCTGCCTTATTATACCAAAGACTTTAAATTAGTTTTCAGCATCCCTGCTCAAGTTCCTACTAGCTACAACAACCAATATTCTGGAAAGTATCTACAGATACTTCATAATATTAAGAAAATTAAGCATTTCCATGCAGTGCAAGTAATTCAGTGAATGAGACCACAGAGAAAGGCTAAAAAACAGTTCAATATGCTGGCAGGTTGGATAGACACTTTCAACATTAAAAAAGGTCAGAACACAAATGGGAAGTCTGATCTGCATTTCAGATATGCACTGTAATTATGGAGTTAATGGTTCCTCTGGCCCAAACATGCTCATATACAATGGAGTAAGAACAGAAGAAAAAAGACCTATCACAGTGCAGGACAAAATACCATCTTTACATGAACTTATCTGGATAACAAAAACACCTCAGAACAAAACAGAGCTCAACAGAGGCTAATGCATTCTGACTATCTGGAAAAAAATGCAAATAGCACCAGCTATGGTTCTCATATGGGTTAAGTGCCTTAATGTCTGAGTGACTGGATACTATTTGGTGGCCCTGCTGCCTTGATATGCACAAAAAGTTTATAATCAGTATTACGTATTTATACTTTCCTTATGATAACTGAGTTGCGGTTATCATAATTAGCAGTGCTTGTATCTTGGTTTGCTTGAATTATCAAGTATGAGCAATATATTTTTTTATAGATTTTTTTTCTACCATTTCATTCCTATCTGTTTGTTCACCTCCACCTCGTGTGTCCTACAAGAATTCTGAGGTCTTGCTCTGATGTAGTTATACATCACTGCCCAGCAAAGTGAATTCAATTGTGATCAACAGCTTTAAGCACCATCATAGTACAGACAAATAAATGAATAAATGACAAATTAATAACATTACTTATTAATTAACTTGTTGTGAATTCAAGCACAAACTTTACTCAAAGTCAGAACACAAGGAGTATCTCAAACGAGATACTGGAAATTACCTCACTGAGAAGATATCCCTAAATGTTTTAAAATATTTATGTACCATCTGATCAGCTGCTTACAAATGTAGAGTATTCATTGGCAAGCAGAATAGGTGGTTTTTAGCTTCATACTTTACAATCAAAACCACTGGTATTCTTTTCACAGACTTTAATCCATTTGTGTCTACATAATTCAACTCTCAGCCAGTGAACTTCAGTTTTCTAATAAATCATATCTTTGCCAAAAATGGAATCTTCCATTGCGGGAAGGCAATATTTTGTTTTAAAGGCATTGTAGGAAGAGTCAGTGTGTTCGTCTCTTAAGATTTTCCTCTCTAAAACAATAAAATGTGTGAATAAATTTTGTGCCTGCTTTTAAACTGTGAATTATTCATATCTACAAGACAGCTAACTCATCTGAGATTTACAAAGTATATTGACAATTATTAAAATCTGATTTAAACTCCTGAAAAAAAGATATCAACTTATTTCACAAGTTCTAAATTCACTGGTGATTTACATTAGCAATATTACCTTATGTTAATTTTTATCCCTGTGCATGAAAGCCAACATTATAGCACAGGAAGGTCTTACCTGGCAAACAGTCAAAGTAGAAAATTGGCCGAATATGAACTTTGAGGGCAATACTGTCGCCAAACAGAATAATGAAAATCTCTGATGTTCAAACAGAGCTTACATAGAAACAGGGAAGTTATTTTACCTGTTTTAAGTATTCATTCAACTATTACTGTAATATTGAATCCTGTTCAGAAGTATGCTGAAATTCAATCCAAAGAAGAAGGTTCAGAAATAAAGGTTCAGAACTGACCCACCAAAATAAAGAATTGAAAAGATAGAGATTCCATGAGAGATTACACTCATTTAGTTAATTGAAGAGATGACAATGGAATGATTTGATCTTACTCTATAAGAATGTAGATGAAAACAGAACTTATATAGGGCTTTTCAGTTTACAAAGCAACAGTATCATACATGTAATGGCATAGATAAAGTTAGACAAACTTTAGGCTACAAATAAGGTGCAAATGTTTTTATGGGGAAGGTATTTAACTACTGGAAAAAGTTTTGATGGCTCGAGTGGATTTTCCATCGCTGGAATTTTTTAAGTAAAGAGTCAGTGTTTTTCTAAAAGATATACTCTATTCCAAACAGAAATAAATTGAAGCAATGTCTGGTTTGTATGAGCAACGCTAGTCAGACTAGACCATTACAATGGTCTCTTCTAGTATTATAGCGTACAATGTAGTACAATAATGTGTGTATCTATGATTATTCAACATGAAAATGGTGTCCAGTTTGCAGGACTATAATCTTATTTAGGCTTTTAAAATATTGGCACATTACCTTTCTTCCAGTCCTGCAAGTTTCCCTGTACTGCACAGCTTGCTGAAAATCAACATTCAGGAGGATATTAATTCAAATTTAGCTGTCTGAAAGCTAGCTGTTTAGTCTGAGTTAGACACCTAGGTCCTTTCTATCTATACTCAATGGAGAAAGCTAGAAACCTTCATGAGTCTATTCCTTCCAGAGATATTGGGCATCTATTTTCAGCTAGCGTAAGTCTACAGGTGCGCTTCTCTTTCCATTTGCTACAGAGGGTGTCTTAGTTTAGACTATTTTAAACTCCATACCTAAAAGTGGCCTAAGTTAGATGAAAGGAATCCAGCCTTAATACTCCAAAGACCTTTTTCAAAATTCCTGGATTCAAGTTAGATCCACTAATTTAAAGCCTCTGTCTTTATTAGATCATGTTTAAAGTGTGCTTCAGTTACTGTTGGGCAGATAGTGTTTCATCACAATCATATCATAAATGTATGTCATCTGTATTTTTCCAAGAAAAGAATAAAGCAGTTTTTGAATACCTCTTCCTTATTGTGCTATTGTTCAGAATTCTGTCATTGCTATCTAATAATGAACTGGATGCATAGCCATTTATGTCCACATACAAATAAGAGAATTTATGTTCTCCACTGCCCTGGGTAGGGATTCACCCCCTTAAGCACAGATATCTACAGTGCAGATGTGTAGATCTGATCTTTGAACCTGCACTCCCATTATAACCAAACGAGACCAGATAATACTACTGGGAGAGACTGAAATGCCTTATCTTTGCATAAATGTCTAAATTAGGAGAGATGAAAGACAGTAAAGAATCTATTCCTCTTCCTTGACTATTACAGGAACTTAGGTGACTACTTCAGATGGGTTTGTCCACAGCACAAACATTTAAAGTTAAGATGAATGATGAATTTTGTTCTTTCACATCATGATTTTGGGTGCTTATTTTCACTTGTTCTTTTTTTTTTTCTTTTCTTTTTTTTTTCTGGACTTTAATGAGACCTCAGAGGTCTCTTTAGCCTCGCCATAAAAGACTGGCCTCTACTCTGTATGTGATAAAGCCACTCAAGCTTCCTAGGCCATCTTTGCAGAAAGAATAATCACATTTGACAAAAAAATGAAGCCAGAAATTGACTTTCACAATAGAATACCTTTCATCTTCCTTCATTTGCAAAATAAGAATGCCCAGGAATACTCAGTTACATGTTTCTCACTTGCGCATATTTCTTTGAATCTTTCCAACTATCTGAAGTATTTTAGAAGGTTTATTATGAGCAGTTTCATAAGTGCCTATATACAACACCACCCCAACTCATCCACTTCAAAAGCATATCCCATTCTACAACTTGCCAAGAAAGCCAAGAAAAAATGTGGCTCTGACACAGAGAAGTGTTGCATTAGTTTAATATGGTGACATGGCCTCTAGGAAAAGCCAATGATTTAAATATTTTTTCAGGATTTTCAGATTTCAGGATTTAACTTGAATTCTTCCTCTAGCACATGTTTAGACTCATCTTTTCACTACTAAAGAACTTGTACTTCCTCATCTGTCTGCACCTTGCAGAACAGTCTTTCTACAATTCACCTTCAGAGAGCAACCCTGTAAAAACCTGTACATTTTAGCCGAGATCTTTTCATGAGCAATTTTTTTGTTCTACAATTTCAACAGCACTCAGCCACAGGTAGAAATCTTTGTTCTTTTGCAACAGCTACATTTT
This sequence comes from Cygnus olor, assembly GCF_009769625.2. NCBI lineage: Eukaryota > Metazoa > Chordata > Aves > Anseriformes > Anatidae > Cygnus > Cygnus olor. The sequence goes on along the minus strand of NC_049170.1, from coordinate 17,401,058 downwards.
GTGAGGGGTTTTCTGCTGTATCCATGGAGAATGTGGTGATGGCTGAAGAATTCTAGTCGTCTGTGATGTTTCCTATTTCTCTTCTCTCAATTGTAAGAGACTCAAGTGCAATGAATGTTGCCTGCTTCTGCTTATCTTGGCTATAAACTCTTAATACACTGCTGGATTTCTCTTCTTCCTTGGTCTGTGGACAGCTATTTCCCATCTTGAAAACAGGGTGATGCCTGATCTTTAGTCTAACGTCTAAAAATTTATCCTGTGTTCTAATGTCCCACATGTCATTACTTGGTCTTTGTAAAAACAAATTTCTTTTCCAGTACAGACATTCATTTTTACTTTAGAAAGAGGAAATATTTTCTGGTGTTCGACAGAAAGAAAGCATTGATTCGTCTGTCACAGGTCATAACAATTGTTCCATTCCTAGTCATAAGAATATTGAGTATGGAACTGAACATACAAGAAAAAAATCATGAACTGCCTTTCTAAACTTCCTCCAATATAGTCTTGTTTTCCCACTCAAAATTTCACATGGCAGTTGACATACACCAGTATTTCCTGACATTTTTGTTACATAGCCTTGCATGAGAAAACTGACTGTACTTTGGGTACAGCTATGAATATAGGTGAGAACTAGGAACACTGGCGTTCTCCCGCAGCTGTGCACATACACCTGTTGCTTTGACATGAGTGATTAGCAAACACTGTTTGCAGCAGTGGCAAAAATGTGAAATATGAATATCTGCCTGAAACTAGTTTCCCTGTATATATTTTTATTCCTGGTGTCCTGGACAGAAACACGTACATACACACTACATAGTGAGCAGTCAGAAGTCTGATGCTTTGAGAAAGTCTCTGGCCAACTGTTCAAGCACTCAGCAACTGTGTCATTCATGCAGAGTAAATGTTTCCCTGAAGCATCAGGCTTTCTGTGCATGTGAACACAGCACATGAATATGTGCTAAGAAACATCTGGGATTCTACATGTATTGCAACCAAGTCAGAACTACAGCAGCTGTGCCATTAATCCAACCAGGCATGATTACTGAATTACCAGAATCTGGTAAAAGGATGAAAAAAAATCAAAGGAACCCAGACAAATTTTCCAGAAGCAAAAATATAATGGTTTATGGAAAAATCTGGACACAGCAATTTCTACATAAATACAAAAGAATGCTTTCAGTCAGCTCTTCATTGGAGGGACTAGAAGAATGAAAACTCCCAGATATTCTGTGATCAGCATGGTACAGAAGCGCAGTGCAAAGAAAGATACCCAACAGCACAGACACAATAGTGCTGCAACTAGTCTTACCTGTGCCTGGCAGACCAACCAAATAGATCAGGCAGGATTTAGCATTGTACTGACTCTTCCATTTGAGTTAATAAACCTCCTCCACCCACTCTCCTTTCCATCTGGGAATTTCTCTCTAGCCTTTCTGAAACTCCAGTAATTGATTCCTGATGGTAACTCCAACAATGCCAGCATGCAAGTCAAGTTCCTAAGTATTGCTGGATTGGCCAGCTATCATGGTGTCCATGTTGTGCTTCATGATCTGCTCAGCTCTGGCAATACTGAACAAAGCCAATTTTGCTAGAACTTCTGGAGAAACTGCTTTAAGTCCATCAGAACATATTTTCTCAAACTGCCCACCAAGCTTCACCTATTATATGATCATCCTCACTAGATAGGAGCCGCTATGTCTCGCTGATCTGCTATATCCCCTTGTATCTAAATCCTACAAAAACGCCTATCTGTTGTTTTACATTGCTTTGCTGTTTTGCTATTCCAGGTATTTAACACAATATATAAGCATTAAAAAACAGTTGGAAATCTCACAGCAGGATAACTGCTAATTAAAACACCCTTTATTTAGGGTTAGAAGCTCCAGATGGTCTCAGGTGTTTTCCTCTTGTGCTTGGGAGAACTCCATCCCTTAAATGATAGGGTTGAAAACAAACTACACTTTTTTTTTTTTTAATGTATATGTCCATACTGCCTTACAGTACTAGAATAAGGTAAATCTAATACTGAGCTCCATGCTAACAAAGCTATACTGATAAGAAATCTCAAGATAGCTCAGAAAACTAGGTCTGATGACCTCTCACTGCACTTCTGCCACTTTATGGTGTAGGGAGAACAGAACAGGGTCAAAGACTTTTGCAGTTTATTAACATGGATCTCTGAGCCATGTTGAATTTAATACATACTCTGGTAGTGGATTCTCTGTGCGTATATACTAGTTGAAAGGCAAATGAATTTTGCAGTACGTCCTACAGTCCTGATAACCAATTGTTCATACTTATTGTGGTTCCAGTCTTTCTTCTCCACCAGCATTTTTTTTTCCCAGCACAAACCAGAATGAAAGAGTCCTGGTGTGCATCCAGGTTTAGCCTCAATGTGCAGTCAGTATGTGGCCAGGCTGTGCACCTGGACACAAGAGCTGGGAACTGCTCCAGGGGTCCCCTTGTTTAGGCTTACCCATTTTATCAATTCACCTTGTGTTAATGATTTCTTACAGACTTAAACAAATAAAGCTTTTATAACAGCTGCATTTATAGTCATTATGTCAGAACAAAGTTTCCATAAAATGCTATTTTAAAATATCTGAATAATTAAAAAATACAGAGATACTATTTGTGAAGAGTGTGTTTGTTTAGGTATGTATAATTACTTTCATATTATCCAGATTAAATGTCTGTGGCATCTGTAATTAAGCACTTCCATGAAGGTTCACTGGAATGTGAAAACAAACATAGAGAAATGAAATATGTGCAGGCACTGAATTAAAGACAAAAACAAAACCAAAAAACATGTAGCTTACCTAGTTATGTACAGCTCTTAGCCCTAAGTATGAGACATGTTTAAAGAATTTGTTTAGCTGGATGGATTTCTTACAATAATTCATTTATTTTAATTTTAAAAGCATCAAACTTGTTTTAAAGGCTCATATTACAATAATAAATTTCCCTTTGCTACAAACTGGGTGGGTGACTCTAGGACTTCAGAGTCTTTGCTATACACACTGACTGCAGTAGGACATTGAATAGAAGACAGTTTACTTGAAGAGCTGGACAGCCAGATCTCAGGTTTACAGTAACTTAGTACATTTGACTGTGCATTGGCTGACAGTCTGGTATGGATGGCATCAGCCATCTGATTAGTTTGATTCAATTTATCTGAAAATACACTCTGCCAAACTTCCCTTATTTTTGCTTTGGTGGGGGCTAGCAAAAGCTAATCCTTCAGGTAAATTACTGTGCAAAGCACAGTTCATTTTAACTGCCAATAAGCAAACTGAGCACCAACGAATCATTGTGTTTTCCCACCTATGCATTTGTTTCACAGTCACCTCCTAGATGTGAGAAGATTCCAGTTTACCAAAGTGAACAGCTTATGGCATGAATCAACAGTGGGGACTTTGAACGTTATAGATGATATTCTACATCACCTCCAAAAACCCTTCCCAAGACTTCTGCACATTGCAATACTTAGAAGCAATGAAGAATTATTCTAGGTCCCTCATGGCAAAGTGTGGTCACAGGTGTTTTCATCTTAATGCTCTTCTTTAAGCTCTTAATTCTTGATTAGGTTTGGCTGCATTTTAAAGATTCGATATGGAACCAGTTTTGTTTGCATTCAAGCTGCTCTCCCCCCAAAAATGAGATCATGTGAACTACAGAGGAGGATTAGTCAAACCTTACAGAGTTTTGAAATACTTCAAGGTATGTGAGAAAACACTGCATCTCTTAGTTACCTACATTTGCAGAGCAGACCTAAAATTCAAGTGAATTTTCTGTTCATGGAATGAATATTCTATTTCTTACTGATAAGGAGTGGAATTCAGACACTTTATCCTACACATCTCCATAACTACCTAAACAACAGAGTGATTATATCTGTTCCTCTACCAATATTTCTTTTGAGATACCCACCTGACAAACTACAGTTTCATCAACATTACATAAAGCGGCTGCTTCTGCATACTGAATGGGAACGCCTATTATGACAAATATGTCTCTTTTTCCTAACAGGATATGCCACAGGTATGGATCAATAAAGTACACTGAGAAGCTGCTTCACTATCAAAACATAGTGAAGAGGGGTTTTGCAAAGATCATTCATTATTTTTCATCCGCTAGAAATCAGATGATCTGAATCACTCAGGTTGGAAGGTATCACATGAGGTCATCTAGGCTGACCTACTACTTAAAGTAGGGTCAACACTGAATTCAGGCTGCTGATGGCTTTGTCAAGGCAGGTCTCGAAATTCTCTTGGATGCAGACTCCCCAGCCACTGTCGGAAACTGTTCCAGTGCTATATTACCCTCCTGGTAGATTTTTTTCCTTATATTCAGATGGAACCCAGCAATTTCAATTTATGATCCCTCTTATCCTCCTTTCATGCAATTCAGCAAAGAGCCTGCCTCTGTTTCCTCACTAAATTTCTCTTAGATACTGGCAGGTTGCTATTAGGGATCCCTACCCAAAGGTCTTTTTTCCCAAAGCTAGACATGTTCAGTTCCCTCACAAGTTATGCACTTCAGTTCCCAACCATCTTGGTGGCCTTCTGCTGGATTTGCTCAGATTAATCCACATCTTTCTTGACATAGGAGCCCAAAGCGGACACCTGATGTGATTTAACAAGTGTTAAGTCACCAACTCTGACCTATAGGTCATGCTGCTGCTAACATAGCCCAGTATGCTTTATCTTTATATCTTTATATATTTATTATCTTTATATCTTTATCACTCCCAGGGCACACTATTGGCTCATGTTCTGCTTGCTGAACCAAAACCCCTCGTCCTTTTCAGCTCCAATGCTACCCTGGTAGTTAATCTTGCGATGGACCAAAATGTAGCTGCTTCCTGTCATATTAATAATGCATACCTGCTTATATGATACAAATGCATGTCTGTAACGGCCCATGTGATGAGAATTGGTCATATACACTCTCAGACGTTTAGGCCATCCATCAGTTATGAGGTGGCAAAAACTTCCACTTTGGTTCTGTGCTGGAGCCATATGCTATTATGTCATCAAACACTTGTCCATTTCATTACAAAAATACAAGTTTCTTGTACACAAGAAAGGGAAAGCGCACCCTGAGCAAAATGCTTAGATGCAACTAAGTTAATCCAAGTCCATTTATTTTATAATTCACTTTTCCTTTTATCAGTTCTCTTTTCTCCCCTTTAACATACTATAGTAATTCCAGAACATTGTGAACAATATAAAAACAAAACACCTATGATATTTTTTGCATATCCCTACTTATCTGCAAGTGCAAATAAATGCTTTTAATTAGTGTAAATATTTTAACTAGGACTAAAAACTGAAAATGAACCTAGACTCAGATGTAATTACTATAAAAGCGCATCACCAGAAATTTGCAAAAATTGACAATTCCTAAAATTTCTATCTCTAAAGCCATAATCCTTCTCTCTCCTGTGAAATAACTTTACTGGCTTCAACTTGTCAGATAAAATTTTGATAGAAATCTTTTTGATAGAAAAATTATTTCTAGAGAAAGGCTTTTGGAGAATATTCTCATGCTTAACTCCTAAAATATGATTTCTTATAAGTGAATACAGAACTCATTGAAACAGCTCCAAGTAAGCTAAGCCTTTGTTTCATTCTTAATTTTAATTTTAATTTGTTCCCAAATCCAGTTACACTCAGTTCCAAGGTGGCTTTCTGTCATACTGGCCAACTCTCTGTGCTGATAAAATGCTGATGTAATGTCACTACCAGCTGAGGTCAAGTCAAGTCAAGCACTCTAGAGGTGAATGTCCACATGTCAACAACCACCAGGCTGTGATAACTCTGGCACTACTCTTCCCTATTTCACTACTTAATCGAACTTTTCTATGGGAAAGCTCAGAATATTTGAGGTACACAGCAGCATTCAAAAACTATTTCAAAAGAAAGGTCTTTTTTGACCAAGCCAAATAAGAAAATTTCCACCTCACCTTCACCACTCCGTTTTCATGCATGGTGATACAGTTGCTGGGATCCTCTGAAAGCTGATATAAAGCCTGAGCTGTAGCTCTATGAACCAAAGGATCATTTGACTTCAAATAACGTACTAAGGGAGCTACAGCCTTGCTCTCTCCAAAGGTAACTCTATTGCTTCCCCACATGCAACAGTGAGAAATGGCCTCTGCTAAGTGACGTCTTAATTTGTCATTGTTCTGAAAAAGGTAAAAACATAATAAATTAAAAACAATATAATACAATAAAATTTTCATAGGAAATCAGTACTGTATTCTAAAACATTTTTACGTCCTCCTATTTTAATTGTAGTACAATTAAAAATTGGAGAGAACTGTGAGGCATGGAGCCCTTATTATTCTCTTTGTAAGAAGTGCAGTGAATTTTTATATTATTTTAAAGGTGCTTTTAGACTGACTGGAAATTAGGTAAGATTAGCATTAAAATTTAACATATAGTCCATCACTGAGATTCTCTGTGCATTTCAGATTTATTGCTCTCTCAACCCTTTGTATTTTTTCCATACAGCAGCTGCATTTCTGAAAAGCAATTTCAGAAATTTTAGTACCAGCCACAGAGTGCTTTCATGTCCAATATACATCTCATGGAGGAGGAATTCTGCATCTCTCCCTGATAGCTGCTGCAAAGTCTATCACTCATGCCACAACGTTTTAGTTGGGTATAATGCAGATTGATATAAGAAACTCAGATACTTAATATAGTATGTTTAGTATGATACTTAATATTGTATGTTTACTTACTGTGTTTGCTAGTTTAGACAACAGAGGGACGACTCCGTGATCTGTTATAACAGCTAAATTTTCTTCATCTTTAGCTATCTTTGTAATGGCTGCACATACACTTGCTAAAACTTCTTTATTCTTTGATTTTAGCAGATTGACTATCAGTTCCAAGCCACCAACAAAGGACCGAACCATCTCCCCAGCATCCTAAACAAGAGTCATAAGAAACGTTATTTTAAAATATTCAATATATATTTTATGTGAATGTTAAAAAAAGAGATTGGCACAACATAATTGTTCCAAACTGCAGTTAGTGTTCTGTCACCTTCACCAAGAAATATGGACAATTTGGAACTCAAAACTCTTGACTGACAGGTAAGAGTTAGACTGTTTTAAATAGCACCATCTAAGCAGAAATTCAATGCCTAAATAAAGGTATCTAGTGCCATTTTAGATGACACAGGGTATTCTTTCTGACCGCAAGCTGTCACTTCCAAAGGTATGCAAGTTTATCTTATCTGCTGTACTTGCCAGGCATGTGCCTCATATACCCTCGGGCACCTTAAACACCAAATAGACACCCCTGTTTAGGCTCTCCTACTGTCTTCTGTTTCTCACATTAAGTCTGACAGCTAAGACAAAAGAGTGGCAATGTTCTTTTCTTATATCAATGCAAATGACTATTCAGGAATACTTGCAAGCTTATTCAAGAGGCAGTTACACAAGTCTTGACAGCAACTGAGAGAACCAAGGTACACTTCAGAGTATGATCAACATAAAACGTGGCTAGTGGATACAAACACAACTCTAGAAGAATGTCTAAGTATGCTTTTAGAAAATAAATAGAAAACTAAACATGGTATGTCCAGAATAAAACAAAGTTAATTTCAAACAAAGCATCGTTATGACGTTTAAGTCCTTGCAGCAGAAATGTATCATAGAATCATTAAGGCTGGAAAAGATCATCTGGTCCAACCATCCCCCTATCACCACTATCACCCACTAAACCATGTCCCTAAGCGCCACGTCCAACCTTTTCTTAAACACCCCCAGGGATGGTGACTCTACCACCCCCCTGGGCAACCCGTTCCAATGCCTGACTGCTCTTTCTGAGAAGAAATTTCTCCTGATTTCCAACCTAAAGCTCCCCTGGTGCAACTTAAGGCTGTTCCCTCTAGTCCTATCACCAGTTACCTGTGAGAAAAGGCTGACCCCCAGCTCCCCACACCTTCCTTTCACGTAGTTGTAGAGAGCAATAAGGTCTCCCCTGAGCCTCCTCTTCTCCAGACTAAACAACCCCAGTTCCCTCAGCTGCTCCTAGTAGATGTTAAAAGTTTTTATGTTTGAAATTGACAAGACAAATTCACAGAAAAAAAACTGTTATTTAATTTAAAAGTATTCCCTCTGATTTGAAAAGTTCCTGGGCCACAGATTTCTCAAAGGTGGGAGAGAGTTCTGGGGAGGGGAGCCACTGCTACAGGTTTGCCCCATTCTTCTACATTTCCTTACGCATGCCCCATAGGCCAGTATGAGAAACAGAATACTGGGTGAGTGAACCTCTGGTCTAGCACAGAATTGGCTGTTCTCACACTTTTGTGTTTATTAGTCAACTCAAATTAGCAAGCACATGTTTACATGTTAATGTGTAAAACAGAAAACCGTCAGCTTTGGGACTGCAAGACTGAACTAACAGGTATGGAATTCATTTGGTTGCCTCAGGCAAATGGGAACTGGCAGTTATCTCATAAAGTGACATGCAGCATACAGTACTTCGTGTACCCTTAAAAGCACACAGGATATAAATCTAAGTTTGTTTAAGCACAGTTTCTTAACTGATTAAATTACATAGTCACTGACCAATGCTGTACACCAAGATTCACTGTAGTCTGTTAAAAACTGAGATGTCTGAAAAGAAACATATTGCTATTTCTTTGGTAAGATGTTTCACCATGTAAGATTACATGACTTTAGTCAACCTCTTTTCAGCTTCCTCATAGACAGAAACAATGCCAGAATAGAAAAACATCAACTTCTTCAAATGATTTTTTACATGTTTATTCAATCTGTGGGTAATTCCAAGCAGCATTCTGCCAACCACCTAGAAAAGGTCCTTAGGATGCCTAGTTACACAAAACCTAAGAGACAAGATTGCAAAATGGAGTATCATTTCCAGAAACTTTATTGTAAGCATAATAATTAACAACGGAGTGGAATGAACTTCAAGTGCATAACCTGAGGATATCAAGCTTTATAACGTAATCTGGAGAAATCACTTTGTTATTTGACTGGGCCCTTCAGTTACTTTAGTTGAGTAAATCTTTATACTGAGCATAGGTATATGTGTTTTATTAGCACTTCTTCATATATATTCATATATATGTTTATATATGTTCATAATCTATAATCTAGCCCAACATTTTTTGGTAGATTTTCAACCTTTCAGGTGTTGATACGGAAAGATGAACAGTTCTCATGAAGTTCATTGTCCAGTGAATATAGAAACCAGCAAATGACTACACTGTGGCTAAAAAGGACTTCTGTAGAGCAAAAGTTAAGCAAACTAACTGTTGATGAAGAAATACATAAAAGGCAGAAACACTGTGGGCAAAAACTTTACGTATTTTTTGATGGTCATCTAATTTTTATGGAAAACTATTTACCAAAAGTATGCCACTAGTGCCCAAACCTTACTATTCGCAAAAGGGTTAGTAACCAGGACACTGCTTTTATGAACAACTAGAAAAGCCAGTATGGTAAACAAGATCAAAGAGCTTTTGCATTAAAAGGACAGGATTAGATACAATCCCATTAAAGGATCTGGTTCCTAAAAGGAAGCACTATTGGATTAAGAGTTTTAGAAACCTGCTATAAGCAGGCTAAGAGAAAACAAAATAATCCTGAGCTTGAGGGTACAAGAATGAAATGATCACTATATGAAATTTGTTAGGAAAAGCAAGAACTGAAAGGAAGGAACTCTTAAACTGCATATCTAGTTGAAGACAACTATCAGGATAAAACTGGAGAGCATTATCTTTGAGAACTCCATTGATAGTGTTTAGACAGTGCCTATTAAAGCTTCAGAGGGCATCCGATAAGCACACACTCAGGTGTCAGGTGTTTTGATTTAAGGGATGCATTAAATGATGCATTTAAGTGAAATACAGTAAATGTAAATCTGGTAAATCTGAAAATGTTCTGTTACTCAGGATAGAGACACTTGAAAGGTTCTGAATTCAGAACTGCCTGGGCCATATCCAGGCAGGACCTTTCCAATCACTTGGTCAGAAATATACCTGATTTAAGAACTAATCTTGGGCTCTGAGGTAAAACCCTTCTCGTTGATAACAATACCTAAGAACTCCTAGTCCTGAAATATGTAAATGATGATATTTTCTTGAATCTCCAATTTGCATTTGAGCAATGTGAAGTACTTGGTGCTGAGGAGCAGTGATGGCCAGAGCACTGTATCCCTGAAGAACCCCTGGTGTCTACTTTGAGAGGGCTAGGAGGCAACAAATAGTATGGACTGTAAGAAGCTAAGTTAAGTAATGCCTTCTACAAATGAACCAATGGATCTTAGCATAGCTGTTCAATTATTTGGAAGTACAAAACCTTGTCTATGGGGAGCTAGAGAGCTCCTTGCTGTCAAAAAAGTCCTTCGAAAGCAAAGTCTTCCATTACAGGACTTCTTTGAATAGAGGAGGAGTACAAAAACAAGACAGTTTTCTCTAAATAACAATACTACTTGCAATCAGCCTGGCATGTAGCTGCAGAGTATTGCTGGCTCTTTTAAAGAATAGTGCCAAGACTATTGCTAAATTCAGGTAGATTAAGGCCTGAAAATGAAATCATGTAGGTAAGATGTTTGTGGGTGCAGCTGGCCAGATAATGCCAAGAAGCTACCTAAGAACCGACATTGACTGAAAAATCCTTTTTAGTGATGATCTAATTATTCTATCAACCTAGTGGATATAGCAACTCTTTTGGTCTACATACACCTTTCTTTGGCAGCAGCTGCCATTGTTTTAAGTTGGAAGGAAGAAGAAAAGGAAAAACTTGTGTCACTTGCTGGGATGAGATCTTTTATTCATCCTCCTTTGTGAAATTCTGCATGACACTGGATTTTACCAGAGCTGATGGCCAAGATACAGAAATACAGGGCTGAATGACAATAATACATTTGAAATACAAGGCAAAAATACGATAGTGAAGGCACGTGGATCCAAAAACTGATCCAACAGAGTATTCTTTAAGAATGCTAACCTTATTGTTAGTTCTAAGAAAGATCTGCAATCGTCTATCAGCACCAAGGACACGTTCTTCTGAAAAGAACAGTTAGGAACTCTGAAGAAGAAAATAGATCTGAGCAGACTCTTGGTGACATCTTGCTGTACAAAGGTGGCATTGGACAGCCTGCCGTCAAACTCTTATTACACAGAAAGAGAGCAAAAGTGACTGGCTAAGTGGTCAGAAGTAAATTTGTGGAAGAAATTTTAGCCTGTGCACGTCAGTGATGGTAAAAAATGCAGAGATGGAAGAAAGGGCTACAAGTGGAATTTCATTTATACGCTTCCCTCAACAGGTCAATAGGAGAATTTTGAATAAAATATAACAGACTCTCTCCTGAAACCCTTTTGGACTGAAAGATCTTAGGACTTTGTGAAAATGCAAACATGGACAGTATGAACTTTCCTAGGGCTAAGGAGTGACCATAAGACCAAGAATGGTTTTGATTATATTTATTTCTCTTTCAGAGCTGATTTATTAGCAGAGTATGACTCCAATTGTATTGTGTTAGTTTTGCTGAGCAAATCCATCAAATTGCTCATGGACTTGGAAAATAAAATTTCCTACTTCTTTAGTTCTGGGTCTACATGCTAAACAGAACTCTTAGCTGTGATGTTTCCTTCACACAGAAAGCAAAAGCAGTGGGTAGCCCCATCAGGAATGTAATATTTTCCAACACAGGCAGGGAAATTCTTGAGACTGGAAGGGAAAGGTTAAAGCCATACAGTTTGAGGATCAAAACCAGAAGCCACGGTGTGTGGAGAAAGGTAATATCCAACAGCAAACTTCGGGCTGAAGTCCTAAAATTAAGAGAACGAACAAAAAATACAGGTCCTAACAGAAATCAAAATGGGATCTAGATGTTTATGCAGAAGGACAACATATGTTTGTGATTCAGAGAAGCAGCTGAGAGAAGCAGCAAAGGAAGGGCAGCATTCTACCAGTCCTGTTACCATGTGAGCTGCATGTAAAGGAGGTGGGCATGTTTCCCATGGATGCTCTAGGACAAAAGTTTATCATTGCTAGTGTATACTATGTATATATGTACTATGAATATACCACAATGTAAATACACCTACAGACAGTCACTAGAATAAAAACAATATTTCTTGATAGAATTTTCATGCCTTACTTGAAATTTTAAAACTTGACTAAAAGCTGGAGAAAATGGGTCACAGAGAAAAATTCTACAAATAAATTTCTTACTATATATATCAAAGGGCTAAATGGCTAGATACAGAAGAAGAATGGATATTTTACATTTACTCAAATTTCTTGAAACTTACTCCAGAAGCTGTGTCTAAATATTGGCTCAACAAACAAGAAAGGTTTCTGTTCAACAAGTAAACTCTATAGTAAGTGTCTAAGATTTGTAAGGGGCTCAGCTATAAATGCAAATGATCCTGCTCTTCTGGATAGTTCAGATATCTGTGTATTATTCATGTTCTTTAAGAAGTTTCATGAAGAAAGGAGATAATCTGTATCCCACCCTAATGAACCAACATGCAAATCTTACATTTTGCTACCTGTACATGTTTTCTCTCCAGATGATTATAACCCTATTTGTTAAATTTCTCTTCTGACAAGCTTGCACTTTCCACATTTTGTAAAAATGTATGGTCATATTAAACTGACAGAATAATATATAAACAATTGAGCAGTAAGTAAAAGAAAGGAGTTTCAATAATCGTCTGTGAAACCAGCTAAACACAAGGACAGAACATTCTACCAGTGATGAAAAGCAGAGGGAAACTGCAGAAACCACATGTCAGGAAAGTTTCCCAAGTGTGATTGTGGGTGTAGTCTGGTGGTCTGTGCAAGACAAAGAGAATAGCAAAAAAGCAAGTAATTTGAAGAACAATGAGCAGAAAGAAGGACTGAAATGAGAGCTTTAAAATCTATTATGTTACTTTTTCTTTCAAAGAATTTACACAGCAAATGCAATCTTTTTGATATCATTTAGCAAAACCACATATTTGCTTTGTACAGTAAATTTCTACTTCATTTACTTTTACTGAAGTGTGTATTTATTATATACAATTGTCATCATTTAAAGATATTTTCATATGAGGAAATTATATGAAGCTGTGCTTCTGATTGCAGAAGTCTGGATTCAATTCTTTTGAATCTTTGAGTATACTTATATTAATGATCAGACAGCTGTCCATACTGTAAAGTCTAAAGAAATTTCTGTGATTTTAGTTTCCAAATCAAAGAGTTCCCTCAGCCATTTCCATCTATATTTTTGTAATATAAGAGAAGAGAAATAATATATAACATGTCTTTGGAAATATTTTTTGTACTTTTTGTTTCAGGTAGAAAGAAAAGCTATCTTTAAATTTGACCTTATAAATCAATCAAAACACAACTTTTTTTGTGAGACTTAACCCAAAGGATTTGTCGTTTCCAGCTATTTGTGTGTGTTAAGCTTTCACATTTACTTGTAGTCCTTAAAACTCACTGCAAAAATGTAAATGGCATTGTTTCAAAGTCTGGGCTGTACAACTTGGTTACTACTGGGTAATAACATGACTTTCATATTGAACTTGAAGTGGAAAGTGTTCCACTTCCAGCCCAAGACTACAGTTACACTTAGCCCTTACATACTGCAAACTCTGATCTATTAATACAGCCACCAAGCTACATTTACTTTCATGTTACTTATGAAGCTAATCAACAAATTTAAAGTATTTTGAAAAGCTTCAAGGACATCTTAGGATATAGCTATACAAAAAAATAAACAAAAGGTAAGAAAAACGTATTTAAATTAATTTAGCTAATTTACCCCCACTTTACTTGTTGTGACAGAACCTTAATTCTATTGTCCTAACAATACCACTCAGTTCAATTTAAATACAACTTTGTAAAAATGAAGTCCAAGATACAGCATTTATAGACAAAAATATTTATAAAATCAGTCCCACTAATAAGCAATAAAATAGTTTTAGTTTAAACATCTAAGTGCATGTGTTAATGAAAGGTAAATGCATCTGTTTAACAATAATATTTCCCAGGCTGAACAAAATAAGATCCCAAATCCAGAGACATTTAAAGAAGAAATAAAAATGTAAAAAGGCTTGGGGCAAGAGCAAGAGCATAGGAAATATCTTCATTTTAGATCATCACTGTTATAAGTTTTAATGTAATATTTAACCTAAGGTGACAGATACGGAAAAAAATATGGTCTGTTAAAGTACTTTTTAAATGGCTGAAGAAGATTGGAGGAGATGATAGGATTTTTCATGACTTCACATGACCACATCTTTCTTCTAACTACTGGGCAGCAAAGCTTTTATCCTCAAGAAGTATGACAAATATTATTTCAAAACTGTATTCAAAGGGAGGAGTTTGCAATTTCAAGCAGTAAAAATAATATCTGGCATACATGCTGAGGACAGCAAAGTTACCTGTAGTACTGATAAAGCTTCATCCTGTTACTCATAATCATATATTTCCATCTTGAAGAGCATGACTATCAACAAAATTTAGTTAATTTTTCAGATATTTCTATACTGGCTACAAGAGCAGAAACACTGTGAGATAGACCAGCTTTACACAGTTGTTTTTATTTTTATTTTAATTGGGAGCAGAAAGCATTACAATATTTGCAGAAAAAGACAGGTTTGGAAAAATCATTTGATCTTCGGAGTATTTATTCAAGAAGAACATTCAAGATTTTTGACTTCTCTTGTCATCATATTATATGGTTGTTGGGTTTGTGTGTGTGTGTGTGGTTATTTTCATTACGTAAATAAAGTTCATCAGCCTTAAGTTGAGACGTACAGTATTTGAACAGACACTACTGAATTCTTTTGTAACTGGATTCCCTTCTTATTTCTTCCAAAGTGAATACTGGTTTCTTTATTTGAAAGATTTAAAGCTAAACACCGTATTACAAAAACACATTGTGTTTATCTTTAAAAATACTCCACTTGAAAGATAAAAGTTTCTCCACTAAAAACAAGTAGTATTTCACTCTTAGAACATCTTAAAAAGCTTAAGGTGTCAAACCTGATTTGTCAAATTGAAATGCTTTTGCCCAGAAAAGTGATGGTATGGCTGTGCAAATAAACTCTAATTAGCAAGATTCATCTTTAAACTACCTTTTCTTCAATGAAGGAAGCAGTCCATTTCCATGCCCTATTGCCAACCAAATGACTTATCCTAATGCGCAAACCAATTAAAAATTCGAAATAAAGAAATGCAACAGATAAATTTATATATTACAGCTGGAAAAAACAGGATAAAAGTCAAACACAATGTGTAAGGATGTTCCTATTCATTTTTCAAATTAAAAAACACAACGGTAATATTGATTCAAATTATTTTATATTTAAAGACTAATTTTATTCCTGTCTATAGAGCTGTGGAGGCTTCCACTGTAGCGGAACTGATGAAGAACCCCTTGCAAGATGAGCCTATTTTACTACATTTCACAACTCTTTCTCTGTACAGTGTGTTGGGAAAATGCAATCTGCTGGGAAAGTAATAGCAGACAATCAACACATATTTTCCTGTCCTCTTCACCTCACTGAAAGAGGTAATGCCAGAGCAAGCTTAGCATTACATTAGTAGTTTTAGCATAGCTCCGGTGGTACTCCATAGGCTAGAAGAGCAGAATCCCTTACTCCATGCTCTTCAGGGCTAGGTTCATCACTCAGCTAAATAGTTGGCATGTATATTTGCTATTGATAGCTTCAAGAAATAATGGCAAAGTCCATTAGTCAAGTGTACAGTCCAAGAAAGCATGCAATGAATGTCCTCTAAAAGTTGGTGGGGAAAACAAGTCTTCATAGTCACTCACGCAAATTTTGGAAGTCTTTTGTCTATTGTTTTCCTTACTTTCCAGCCTGGCAGACTACACCTACTCTTTCTCCACTTCTCCCCTTTACTCCTCACAACTCTCACTGAAGTTCAGTCTTGGATAAATGCCAAATCCTAATTTTTTCACAGAAGCAGTGAAACTACTAATATCAGAGTCCTTTGAGGCCACAGTGTAGAAAACGTCATGATTTGCTTTAGATTATTTTGAAAAGCATTATAATAATGGAAGCATGAGACACTGATGACACTGACTAATTGAAAAAACTAAACATTGTTTCCATTGGATTTGTGTTGAACTGAATCCAAGTAAGTGCTCAAAACATTGAAGCTGAATAAGTGTCTAAGTAAACTTCTTCATATAATTATTAACATATTTGTGAGATAGCTGGTACTAATGTCATTTAATATTGTAGCATTGCAAGAAAGTAATATTGAAATGTTCTGAGGACAGTCTAGCTAAACAATCAATGCAGTGACAACACAAATAAATCGTTATAACAATTATAGTTTGTGTTGTTGCAACTCTGGCATGGTTCCATAAATTAGAGTGGTATTTGAGAAGGCAATCATATCATATTTTACCAATTACAATTACAGACCACTGAGAATCTGAACAAGCAACATGAAATATAAAATATATTATAGTTCAATCAAAAGCTTCTGGGGTAGATAAAATGATTGCTTGAAATTTTCTGGTTTGTATTATGCAGCAAATGAGACACAAAGATCTCCGTGCTATTTTCTTGCCTTAAAATCTATGGAAGTCCCATATGGTAAGAGAGAGGGTAAAGACAGAAAAAGGTGAGATGGACAAGAAGAAAAAACAAAGGAGAGATGAAAAAGAAAAAAATGGGAGGAAGATGAGGTTTAAGCTTTTTATAGATTTTTAAATCTAATTAGCAAGTCTAATTTAAAAGTACAGAAGCTACATGACAAGCTGTTGACTAGTATGTGTAGCTATTATAAACTAAGTTACAAGAAAAGCTGGTCAAATATTTTCCAGTGGAACAGTATTCCATCAGAAAATGCTAATGGAATGGAACCAAAACCTTCCATAAGAACACGACTTCTTGAAAAGTTTTGACAGAAACCAGGCATAAAGGCAGGCTAAATTACCAACGTGCCTCTTCATCTTTTCTCTTGTCAGCCAGATGGCTGGTGAGTAGCCTGCCAGGCTGCTTGGCTTCTGGTTTTCACAGAATCCCTGACTTCTTGCCGGATGGGCTGCCAAACAGCTGGAAAGCTAGGTCTCCAGGAGCTCCTAAGCTTTTTGGCTTAAGTTCTTCAAGCTCTCAGGCAGCTGCTTTGCACTTAGGATCTGAGGCTCCCCAGTTAGGGGGACATAGGTTATGCTCTCAGTTTCCTGTTACTTCCCAGATTTCAGGTTGTGTTTTACAGGAGGAACTGGGCTCCTAAGGACCTCAGGGCAATTTATGGCAGTTCATTCTGGATCTAGGATTGCATGTCTGTAGGAGCCCAAACACTCCATGACAGTTGGTCCACTAAACTTCTAGGCAGCCTGTGGCAACAATCATTGGAGAGGTTGGCTCTTCGTGGCCCTGGCAAGTATGGCAACCAACTATGAACTCACCAAGCCAGGTTTGACTCTGTAGGCTTCCTAAATCTCCAAGGATCCTGCTATTCTGAAAGGTCTGAGGGGCAAGCCAAAAATTCCTTTTTGTCTTTCTTATAGTACCTCTTTTGAAGTTAGTTTGTAACAAAAGCCTAAATATTTGTAGTCTACATCCAGATATCAAGGATTTAAAAATGCATAAAAATGAGATCAAATATAGAGAAGTAGGTATGAATGATGTTAAAATACGATAATGTCTAGAGAAAACAAATAGGCAAATGGAAGGAGATCAGTAAAGAGCATTAAGTTTAAACTGCCAAGATTTCTGTATATAAATACAAGAAGCATAACAAGGAAAACAAAGAAACTGGAAAATGCTGTACATACTCAAGCAAGGAGTTTTGACGTTACAGGCTTATCCAAAGAAAAGTACATAAACAAAAATATATTGGAACTATTTAAGAAAAATTTTTAAAATATAAACAAATGAACAACAGTTTGCATTATGGGGAACCGCTAACCTTCATACACTGGAGTTATTAATCAGTAAAATGTGTATAAAAAAAAGTAACTTAAAACATTTAAAATGTTAAATATCAGAAGAATTTCAAAGTTCAACTACCTTTCCTTGTTACTTTTAATACAGAAATGTCCATTCTAGTTTTATGCATATGGTTACATTAAAATTTCCACAACAAGCAAAATTTATATAGAAATCTTAAATAGCATGGGTCATCTGCAGCATATTTTCCACCCACAGGTTAACTCCAGACTGCTGTCTCCAGTATAAGTCATTACCTTAGCATATAATACTTCTGCAAAAGTGAAGGCTACTTGACCATCACAAATGCTCATCTCTTAACCCTTCCCTCCTAAACCTGATTTAGTTGTGCCTTTGTATTTATTTGTGTGCGTGCACGTGTGTATGTGAACATGGACATTCTCTTTCCCTTTATGTAGGAAATACACAATCATCTTTAGATGGCTGATCGTCCTTCATCACACCCATGAAATTCCATTGTAGGGCTGAAAAGGAAGAAAAGCATGTGTGTGTGTTGGGGGGGTTGGATTACACTTTATCAGAAAAGTGAAATGTCATTTACAAGTACATTTTAAGAAAATAGGATAAAAACCTTTCCCTCTCTCTTCCCTCAAATCCCCAGTCTCAGATTGTTTACTTGAATAATTTTGACAGACTTCATACACAGCTGACTTCCAGAAGTTCTTTAAGAAAGCCTTTACAGTTGTAGTTATAACAAACGTTAAAATTTAAACTTTGAAAGCTGAAGGCTGATATGCAAACACAGACAAAACAGAAGAAAGGATGAGGCCTTACATTATGTTTGCACCCAAAACTCTATTAAATACAAGGAAGGAAAATAACCTCTAAAATTTTGATTTTTTTTTTAATTTTTATTTCAAAACATACTATTTATATGTTCCTCTGTGAGGAAAAAGTTGACAGTGTTCGTCTCATCACCATAATGCCTTTGGATGAATTTTATAATAGCCCAAATAACATCTTTGTGGAGTTTCTCTCAATTTTTCTGTTTGGGCTGATGTACATTGGGATAACACTATAAATACTGTTTTTCAAAGTAGCATCATAACCAAATATTGCTGTTCCAACATCAACAGAGTTGAGTAGACTTTTCTTAGCAATTTTTCATAATCATTTGTGGTTTTTGGGCAGTTTACTTACATTTTGTCATTACCAATGTGCCTGCAGTAGTAACTTTCCCTTTTGGAAATAACTAATTTATAAGAATATGTTTCTAATAAGATAATTCATTTGAATAAGTGATGCAGCTCTTTTAGCCTTACAGTTTAAATAAAGGTATACCTTAATTTATCCAAATTCATAAGATATTTTTCTAAGACTCACAAGTAGCACTGATAGGTGCAGTGCAAATTTTCTCACGAGTTCTACCACCTAAATTATGCCACTGCCAAACTACCTGTAAGATCTTCACTCTACAAGCCACTCTTAAGGCTAAAATTATTTAGAAATAATGCTGGCATAAAGAGGTCATGACTGATCTCAAAGCAATATTATGACTGTCAGAGTTATAACAGTTTATGTACTGTAATGTTTAATTTATATCCTCTATTTTAAAAGTCTTAAATCCGTCACAGACCAAATAACACTGATCTAAATCATATTGATGTAATAAACAATTTCACTTAGCTATATCATACTGATGTAATCAACAATGTTGTCAGTCCAATTCTACAATACTATTCTATGGGCAGTACTCTGAAAAAGCTACCATAATATAACTGTTAATTTATATAACCTAAGAATATAGGCACTTAGATTCTCCTTCCTTCTTTGCCACTAACTTCCTGCCTAACAGCAGGCAAATTAGACCCAAATGCTCAAAAACATCTTTGAGAATTCACCTGGGCATTTTGTGATTCATTACTTTCTGACTGTAAAACAGAAACGATGGGTTTTCTGATCTTAAACAGATTATGGTAGGAGTAAGTGCATGAGAGATGTCCATGTACTCACATACTATGGCAATAAGAGCCATATCAGTATGATAGATTAGCTTCAATGATTTTATAAGTATCATAGCAAATAATGTTTAAGTTGTATATACACAAAATGTCTGTGCAGGAAAATGGATGCTGTATTAAATTTTATAAAATTTGTTTCGGTTACTGTTAACAAGTTCTTTTTCATCTGTGAAGCTCCACGCTACAGAAGACAACCACTACAGCTTCCTCAAAACAAAACAAAACAAATCCAGACTTCAAGCTCAAAGCTATCGGAAACATGCTTTGCAGTGTCAAGTACAGGCTTGGAAAATCCGGAGTGCACATAACTCATTTAAAGTCATATACTTATTCCTGCTTTTGAGTCAAGCACTGCATAAACCAAATTGCGCTTCTTAGAAGATCATGTAAATTGTTGAGTATTACTAACTGTGAATATAAAATCAAAATTTTGTTTACATAGAAATTGTTACTGCATCTCCACAGTTTGGCTATAATTGCTGCTTTATACATATTTCTTTCCATTCAGTGTCAGAGGAAAGGGTATTATTGGTAGGTTTGTTTCAGTGTGCCACTCTGCCTCAGTCTCACACAAAAGACTCTTTGTGGGGTCACAGATTAGCATTTGGGCAGGCAGCCAAGAGAGATGAAAGGAGAGTGGCTACACTAAGGATGTACATAGCTTACACTCATCAAATACCCCGGGGGAGGGAAACAGAGAAAAAAAAAATCTATGTAGTAATTTCAGTAGCTGTCCTCTATCCCTTTAGTTTCTGAAAACGTGTTTTTAGTCAAAGCTCTAGCAATGCAGAGCTCCACTCTGGCAGTACAGGTCATGGAGTCCTATGCATAATGAGTACTAAGATAAAGTAATATTTTAACATTTAGTTATAGAAATATTGTTCAAGAGAGAGGCAGGTATAGTCAGATCTTGACAGAAGAGACATGTATGCACCCTATCATCAGGTAATATAAAACTTTCATACTAGATTCTATGTTTTTTTAATTAAAAAAAATGGAAAGATAATTCAGAATAACCAGGATGTTTGAAAAATGACAAATAAGCTGTCTTCGTAGAAATCATTGTGAAGAAATAGAAAATGCTTAAGTTTTAAAAATCAGGAGCAAATGTTCTTGAAATACCTTCATCCACATATCTATACATACATCTATCTATATAAATAAATAGCAACCATGGTGTACTCAATTCCAAACAGGAAACTCTGCCTGCAAATGATCCTAAGGATATCTACCTCTTTAAGGAAATTTCCATTCTTTACATGGTCAGGTTTCAAACTGTAGAAGGATATGTATTTTTAGTATAGCAGAGAAAAGATACAAAAGTTGCATTGAATATGGAGGTAAATTAGAAATGGAAGATATTACTGTAAAAAGATTGAGGATAAAAGTCTACTTAGTATTCTAGGAAACATTTAATGAGAAACAAAACCTTCCACATTTATTTTACCACAGGTCAGTGGTAAGAAATCATTGAAGATGAGTTACAGATTATACACACCATTTTATCTCTACGTTGGAACTGACACAAAATACATGAATAGTTCAGTCTTCTGTGCAAACTGACCTGCACAACAACCACTATTCACAACTGGCGCTTTTTGTTGGCAGTCTCAGCAGAAAATCTATGGATTACATTGGCACCGAGACTGAAATATGCTCTGAAAGCAAAAGACAGTCTCTTGAGAATGCAGTTGAAGTACCTCATAGTGGTGAACAACTACAACTACCTGTGTTATTCATAGCCCATGAGTAAAAGCTTTCTGTTTCCAGCATTGTCAGATTGGCTTTTTCAGCATACTTTGTTTGGGAACAGGAAGCTTGGATCCTGACAAGTTATTAAAATAATTCCAAACATGTTAAAGGCTCTAAAGGCAAAACAGAATGCCTCCATCTAACACAAAATGAGTGCTAGATGGAGGGCTACTACTCTATTTTTAGCAAATGAATACATCAATTATTTAAAGCAGTTAAAGGAATGAAATACATTGTAAGTGGCAAACAGCAAAGTAATGCTGCAAGTCATCCAAATAAAAAACCAGTATGTGAATACATATGTAACAAAGCTATTAAATACTTTCTCACCTTAGCATTTTCAATGCATGGACAAATAGCCCAAGCTGCACTTGCTTGAACATCTGGATTAGGATTCTTCAACAATGACCATAACAAACGAACTCCATCTAAACGGTCAATTATCCTATCAAGGAAATCGATCAGAAAAAAGAGATAATTAATTATGGAGTATACAGTGTCAAGTTTTAGATTATATCAGTTTGAGAAACTACTTTAAGAAATATTGGTATGCTTTTCTTTAGCATATTGTTTTGCTTTACGTAAGTGCTTGTGTGCTGTTGTCAGCTGACTGCCATCAACATACACAGTAAACATTGCTTGCTACTGTAGATGGGTGTGACCAAATTATGTTAAGACAGAATATGTTTTTCAAATAAATCTTCCAAGTGTTGTTTACCTTTTTATCAGTACTGTGATTTAAAACGCTTAAAGAAGATAAAGTGAACTGCATTATAATCAGAACTCATGTAAAAGTAGAAGTAAGCATGTGACTTTTTAACGATCTGCATGTAAACTAAAATCTGAATTCAAGCATACTAGCTTCTTTCATATAGTAACAAATACTTTCCAAAACAAATATTTATGCCCAAAACTATGTACTTAACTTTTTATTCAGTCTATGCTTAATGTATTTACCTTACTGTACAACATATTTTAAGGTACTATGTTTCTAATCTAGCATTAGAAATTAAAATGGTCACACCACACTGCACCCTTTGTTGGTCATGAATAACGTGTAACTTGTTTCCCATGTGCTCCTTACCAACAAGACTAACATTGAATATTATGTTATAATTACTTAAACACACTGTAATCAAAGTATCTTCATGACTAGCTGAAAAATGAATTATCATCAGAATCATCTCTACACCATCTGTGTTATGTTTACATATCAATCAGGCCTGGGGATCATAACGTCACATTAGGGTACAGTGAATACCTTAAATAGAAAGGAAGGTCAAACAAAACTTAACAGCTTTTACAAACATTCCTATTTTTCAAAAAGATATATTTAACCCAAAGCAGATGAGCTGAAGATAAAGGAAAGCAAGTGTACTTTTCTAACCTCAGAAGGAAAAAATTCTGTTGTATACATGCAAGTCTACATCTTTAATTGTAAATACAAGATAAGAGAAATAGAATACAGGTTACATCTTATTTGTGTTCACTGTAAATACATTTGCCAGGAAATTTTTTAACTTATTATAAAATCATTTCTGTATGCAATTCTACCATCATGTGAAGGAGGAAAATAGTTAAGGGCATGGGCTCTGTCTAAAATAACCACGGAATTTAATCACAACGCTTTTATGCAAACAGCTTAAACAACTGTGTTTTCAAAACAATAACTTTTTGCACAAATGGTTGGTTAAGCTGAGAAACCATAAGTTGTTTTTTTTTAATATCTGTTCATTTAATATAGCTTATTTTACTTACTCATTTCCAAATCAACTGCAAGAATATCGTCATTCAAAGGAAAAAATCAGAAATCATAAAACAACAAATTAGAACAGCATGATCATAAACTACACAATTACATATACACGTCCACATAATAAGGATGACTTCAGTAAAAATGTCAAACAAGCTTTTAAATCTCTCCAAATCCCCAACACTTTCAAGCAATTTTAATAATACTTTCCTGTCATTTCAGAAAGCACATAGAATTTTTTCATATACTGGACTTAATTAAAAAAAGATCCATGAGTGTTTCTTCTAGTCAAGCAGAGCACTGATCACTTACCAACATGAGATACTTCCTCCCAAGAGGGGCTAAATATAAATGACCCAACTCCAACCAGTATATAAAAATCAAGCTATAAAAGTCAAACACTGAGTTCAGATTTTTCTACCATGTTTAAGAAAACAACCTCTAGGCTGATTTATCTTTCCTTTTTTTTTTTTTTTCCTAAAGCCATCTTTCTGATTTAAAATTCACTTTCTTCTCAGTTTTCTTGTCTTCTCTTCAGCTTTTCAAGGCAAACTATCCTCACTCTATGGTTTCTTTTCTAAAGAAAATTTTTGCCTTTTGGTTGAACACCAGAAATATGAGTTGTCTTAGACCCAACAGAATAGCTCAGAATATCTGAAAGTGTTATCCTCAGTCCATTCAATGTGTATAAAACAAAGAATGGTATGGAATAAACAAACAAATCTCCAAATTACATTCTTCATCACCGATCACTGGTTTCACTCATTTATACTAGATTAACTCAAATGAAAGGAATTCTATGCAGAAGAACGATACTCTCAAATTTTCGTACTGGAAGAGTTATGGTTGTGTCACCATACAAGCACAAACCCTTTTATTTTCATCTTACTAAGAATAGATATTTGCTAATTAAAGAAAGTATTGCTAAACAAGTGACTAAATCCCTTCTCAATTCCATTTTTTTTATCCTTCCGTGGTTTCAGTGTAGCAGATGAAGAAATTGGATGTTAAACTAGCATATCTGCTATAAAAAGCAATGGGAACGCTAAAATAAATGGCCCTGAAAAATGTTTCCTCTATAAAAGTGCTTGAATGTTAGTTTCTTTTCTCTATGAAAATTCCTTTTTAAAGTGGGCAAAAATATGCGTTCAAATTTCTTTACAAATAAACAAAGACAGACATGGGAAAACAGACCTGTAATCTTGAAAATTTCATCTCTGATGGCATCACTCTAACCAATATTCAGATTTGTTTGTATAAAGCTTTTGTATCTAATTTTCATCCCCAAATTGATTATAACGTCATCAGCAGGACACTGTAATATAGCTACTTATCACAATAAATACAAACAAACCGTAAAATTTCCTTTGTTTGGCTTTCAGTTCTGCATTCACTCATATCTATTACATTAGTTGCCCTGTGGTTACAGTCACTTAGATGATATGTTTTTTAATAATTTGTTGATGTAACAAAGACAAAGCTAAAGTACAGTTAAACCGGTATTAATCATGGGACTGTTAAAGGAGAGGTCTTTTAATAGAGAGGCAGAACATTTTGAAAGCTGAAGGGAATCTCATAAAAGCTGAAATAATGTGATATTTAGATGATATAAAAAATCTTACTATTTAATATTTTAAAGTTTAAATATTTAACTGGTTTATATAACAGCTGTATTGTATGTACTTAAATAATCTAATGTATAGAACACTATTAATAGTATAAATTTTAACAGGCATGAAACTCACGCAAAGTAGGAATATTAATTCTATTATAGGTAATTGCTGTCTGTTGCTTCGCTATAAGTACAGTGGTATTTGCTATTTGACCAGTGTAGATAATTTAACAACATAGTTTTTATGAATGACTTTCATTAACTGTTTATAGATGACAGTTGCTTAATAGAGGCTTTTTGCATTGCTTCATTTATGAAACTTGATGTCACTGCATCACTGAACATCATGATATGTCTGCAAAAATCATGTCACAATTCTAGGAATTTACATTGTTTTCTAAAATATATCTGAAACTAGCAAAACTGTTAATCTGAAATAGTACTTCTCTTTATAATTCAGATTTAATATTGCACCTTTCCAGTAGAAACTTCAAAATGAATTGCTTAAACACCACATGCACAGAGCCTAAGCATCTGTTTGTCATATCTATCATCTTTTTCTGTTACAGTATTATTTGCCAGAACTTTTGAGAAGTCTAATTTTATTGTCTGCCAATTTAGACCACTAATACAGATATAAATAAACAAAGTTAAACTGACTCTGTATTGTGCTTACTGGTAAGATTACAGGGTTTAATTCTGGCAGAATGTAATCTTGTGTTTTCTGAAACCACAATTTAGTATGTTTCTTAAAACTTTCGCTATTTGCTAGAGTGCTTTAATAAATAGAATTATATAACAATGTCTTCAACTCCATCTGTCTGGCTAAAATATTTGTACATTTTAATTTATAATATTCTAAAACCTCAGTTTTGAATGCTAGAGTTGAAGTCTATGGGTTTTCAAATGAAAAGTGCAAATGAAAATCTAATGTCAGTTAAAGAATGAGCATTAGTACTCTGGTTTTGGTAATATAAAAAGAATAACTGTGAAAGTTCTTTAAAATGACAAACATCCATAAAAGATATGCAGAGGCATCTCTGTCAATGCTGTGCAGCAGACTGAGTGTGGAAAACAGGTTCAGCTTATTTTTGCTGTGAGAGAAGCGGGTTGCCATTCTTTATACAGAAGATGTGGATTCACCTATGCCAATCTACTACTCTTCTTCCTTTGTCCATGCATGCTTCTTCCATGGAACATATCATAAAAATACAGTATTCCCCTCAGTAGTTAACTCCACTGTTTCATGGAACGCGCTCTGTTTTTTATAATCCAGAATCACATTTTATTTTTCACATGAACCCCATCCTCTTCATTACATACCCTTGAATCACTCATGGAAAATTCATGAGCTCCACCCTCTCAGTGTGTGTGGTTTCCACATGCCTACTGCTGCAAGTATAAGAACAGTCAAAATAGAAGACTGTTCAACTGAAAGGCTCTAAGGCTAACTTCACTAAGGACATGCAGCTAATGGAATGTGACAATATATTTGAAAATTCTCAATCCTTACTGAGAGTTAGATACTGACTTGAAATTTTCCTGCTTTGCTCTGGGTTTCTAGTAAATATCAAGGTCAATGACAGTAGGATCCATAAGAATCATCATACTTTTAGGCATTTCTGTAGTGCTAAATTAGAACAGAATCTTTTTAAACACTGCTTGTCCAAACCAGATGACAAAGAAAACAAGCCTTAAGACCTAACAGCCAAATTGACAAGAGAAAAGCTAATAGAAAAGAACAACTGATCTCCTAGAACTCATTGAGACATCCCATGAAAAAAAATGATTACAGAGTAAGGAATGTAATAATAATTCATGCAGCTGAACCAAAAAGACCAGAAACAGCTAAGTATCAAACTCCAATAGAAAGTCATCATGTGTATATACTTAGAGGCTACAAAGTGGCTTTGCTTCTTTCCAGAACATCTTGGAAGATCCCTACATTCTTGTTAAGATGAGCAATAGATTGTAAAGAGCTGAAAGCATTATAAGAGCTCAAACAGATTTTCTCATGTATTTCAAGACAGCTATTCTTAGCACAACAAAGCAACTCATGAAACAAAAACAACAACAAAAAACTGTAAGGTATAAAAGGGAATGAGGTGGTGGAACTGTGCATCCTCTTTTCGAATTAAAGCTTTTAGTACTGTGGGAAGACAAATGTTTCCAGGTACTTTGCTACCACATGGGTCTTTCAGATGTCTCTTAATACTTTGGTAAGATTAAACAGGAATAAATAAGGTAATAATGGGAATAGTAGGATGGCTAGCACCTGAACTTTTTAATCATATAATCATAGAATGATAGAATATACAAGTTGGAAGGGACTCACAAGGATCATCGAGTCCAACTCCTGGGTCCCCAAATGACCACCCAAAAATCAGACCATGTGTTTGAGAGCGTTGTCCAAATGCTTCTTGAACTCTGTCAGAGTCAGTGCTGTGGCCACTGGCCTGGGGAGTCTGTCCCAGTGCCCGACCACCCTCTGGGTGCAGAACCTTTCCCTAACACCCAGCCTGACCCTCCCCTGTCCCAGCTCCATGCCGTCCCCTTGGGTCCTGTTGCTGTCCCCAGAGAGCAGAGCTCAGCACCTGCCCCTCCGCTCCCCTTGTGAGGCCGCCATGAGGCCTCCCCTCAGCCTGCTCTGCTCTGGGCTGAACAATCCAAGTGACTTCATCTGCTTCTCTTGTGTCTTCCCCTCCAGACTCATCATCATCTTTGCTGCCCTCCTTTAGAGACACTAACAGTTTTATATCTTTCTTATACTGTGGTGTCCAAAACTGCACACAGTGCTCAAAGTGAGGCGGCACCAGAGCAGAGTGGGACAATCCTTTCCCTCACCCATCTAGCAATGCCATGCCTGATGCACCCCAGGGCATGGCTGGCCCTCCTGGTTACCAGGGCACACTGCTGGCTCATGTTCAGCTTGTTGTCGATTAAAACCCCCAGATCGCTCTCTGCATGGCTGTTCTCCAGCATTTTAGTGCCACGTGACAGGAATAACTTGCACTGTTGGAGTTGACTGGAAAGAGATAAATTCACCTGTGTTTTTTTAAGATGAGGACATGAGGACTGGAAAAAGATTTACCTGACATATATCATAAAGCTGTAGCAGTATTTTTTTAAAGTAGAAACTTGTAGATATTACTACAAGTGGAATATTAAAATAAATTACCTTTATTTATCGTCCATTATCCCCTTCTAGGGTATCACAGAAACACAACCAAATGCTCAGAACTTGAGCACCCTTAGCATGCAGTGTTCACATTCTGGAGCTTTCATATCACTAATTTATAAATTGAGTAGCAACATATCAATGTTTTCTAACGTTTAAAAATAAAAAAAATCTCAGAAAGAAAAGTCTTAGTCCCTAATTCTGCAATTAGAACAACGTGATACTACAGATTATGTACCTTTCATGTGTTTGGTGACCCACTCTTCTCGAGAAGGGTGGTTTGTATGAGGAGTTACAGTCTAAGCTTCTGCTATACTGGTCTAAGGAGGAGGAGACAGAAAAGGAATGGTCAACCCACGTTTCGGGGTGGGGGAACAGGGGAATCTAATATCTTAACCCTGCAAGAGGCAGAGCACTCAACCAAACAAATCATTTAAATGTGTGAGTAATTGTACTGATATTGATGTTTAAACTAAGTATTGTTTAAACACTTTGACGGAGCAGGATCAAACTTACCTGCACCTGGCTGAATCCTGCCTCTGGAAAAGATTGCATTATCTCTTCTAGTGCTATGAGTCTGAACTTGCACTAGCACAATACTTCAGGTAAATGTCACAGTAATGAAAGTAATTTCTCTGTGTTTTTGTTGTTGTTGTTGTTGAAGCAGTAAAAAGTATATTTTGCTCCCGGAATAAATTCCTTGCTAATGTTTTAAAATATTTTAAAAATATTAATAAATAAAAAGAAATCAAATGTTGAGAACCTTTGATAAGAGTTTTTTTCATATGAACTGAATTCAACATTTCAATCCTTCACCCACTCTTGGCAAAATCTTTCAAGCTTCCTCCTAAACAACCTGCACTCTCTCCTTAAAAACAAGATGGACTTTGTTTTATCACAATTTTAGCAGCAACTTGTGTTATTTTTGGTGCTTATGCTGACCACATTCCAGTGTGAAGCTATCCATACTGGATATTACACGTGGTAGTCCTGAGTACTGGCATATGTCTGAGGTTTTATAATACCAATTTATATTTATTAGCTTTGAAATTTCTCGGTTGATTTACAGAGTTAATTTTGTTAATACATTACAGCAAAGGTAGACATTTAGCATTCTTCATTTGAGATACACAGTGAAGATGATTTCATCTATGTGTACTTTTCTGCTACATGGCTAACTGTTCACACAACCCATGTTTACAGTTGTGTACCATCTAGCCTTTTGCCACTGGGTGACAGCCAAAGCATGAAAACAAAAGCCCTATTCAGAAAAGAATTCCCTGCACTGCTATATGAATATCAAGTGAATTATGCAAATCAGAACAGGAGGAGCTTACTAAAACTCTTTTTCTGATCTTCCATATGTATAAGGAGGGAAATATGCTGAGAATCTTGAGGTAAATATCCCTGTAAGGGAACAGGAAGCACAGTAAATGCCCACCTCAACTTTTAACTGGAACACTTAATCATAAAGCTCAAGGATCTTTGTAAGCTGTACAAATCTACATCACAAAACCAAAGAGAGCAGCAACTTTCTGAGTAAAAAGGCAGTCTTTCTCTTTGGTCTTGCAAAGGAATAAGAGGAAAGAAAAGCGTGCAAAAAAGTCTGAATTGATAAAAGGAATGATGAAGAGGGACAGAACAGATAAAATACAAATAACACTCTATTTCAAAAACTTTCAAATTATTTTTCATGACAGTAAATGCACACATTTCTTTTGGAATTGCTTTCTCTAATTTAGGAAATTATTTATGATTCAAGAACAGATGTAAAAGGAAGAGAAGCATAAGCAGGTACCCACCATACAGCACTTGTAAATAGGTGCTTTGTAACTTTGAAATTGAATTTTAATAAAAATCATTTCACTACAGTTCTATCTGATTTACCCCCAAACACAAAAGCTTTATGTTCTACACATTTTCTCAAGGAAAAAATTGTGTTCCTATTTAGCACATTTTACAGTAGGAAATAACTAATCCACACCGTAAAATATCCTTTTAAATCAGATTATAATTGACAAAACTAAAACCTTCTAAAGTGTTTAACCTGAAATTGAGTCTACTACTAATGCTGATGAACTGATAGAAGTATAGTAGACAGCCCTCAAAGCCCCGAGTTAAAGTACCACAAACTGGAAATACCTTTTCAAGTACCCCTATTACACGAACTAACTATTCTGTGATCTCAACGGCATAAAATACAGTTTGACCACAGGGAAAAACTATTTTACAGTGAGAAAGTTTAAATACTGGAACACGTTGCCCAGAGAGGCTGCTGAGTCTCCATCCATGGAGACATTCATAACCTGACTGGATGTGGTTCTGGGTGACCTGCTTTAGCTGACCCTGCCTGAGCAAGGGGGTTGGACTAGATAATCTGAATAGGTCCCTTCCAACCTCAATGGTTCTATGATTCCATGTTATCTGATTGCAGAGAGACATATTTTTAATATTTTGTAACAAATTTTAACTATCACTGCATAAGAACCCGGAATATTCTCCCCAAAATATTAACAATATTTCTGCCAGAATTACTCAAAGTATATATATTTTGCGATATTTAAAATGCTGTCAATATGAATGGCTTACATCATATTTTCAGGTTCTGTTGCACACGCTCCCACTGCTTTTGTTACATTCACAAGCAGTGCCTGATTGGTTCCAGTAAGTAACTTCACTAGGGGTGGTATTCCGCCACATTGACGGATAATAGCTCGATTTATTGGTTCTTGGCAACATTCTCCCAGTGCTCCAACGATATTTACAAGGACTTCTTCAGGTTGATCAGTGAGCAGTCCTACCAAAGCTTCTACGACTTTATAATCGTGAAATCTAAATGAAAGCAATAAAAACAAAGTTGTTATTATCAGTATGTTACTACTGTAAGGTAATCCTTAATTTCTGTAATTAAATTATCTTGATGAACAAATCACAATATCGGTAAGCCACTCCAATCAGTTCTTGTAAGTGTGACATATAGCATCATTTCTTACTTTACCTTTTTAAATATATTTCTCTATTTTACTGTTCTAGAAATCCAAAGAGTAGTTTGAGGAGTGTTGAAAATTTAACATGTGGATGAAACATCTTTAACTAGCTGTAAACATACTAGAAGACTAGCAAGTACAGTGGCATCCTAACTTCCATTTCTTTTTTCTACCATGTTAACAATAGCTAGAGCAGGAGTATATCTGACCCTCTTCCACCTTTCTGGAGCCAAAGGATCACCCTTATGTTTCAAACCCTTTAGTGGTTTGTCCTCATCAGTTCTATAGCTAGTTCAGGCCTAATATGTGCATTTTCTTCATATAAGACTAGAACTATGCTAGATTTCATTTTGGAATTAATAAAATTAAGAAAATAGTTGACAAAAATTTGAGTTGACTTTTACATTAATACTTCCCTCATTCTTCATAGCACTTTTGGTACTGATGATCAAAAACATGTTTGTAAAAATCCTGGAGTTTTCTTGTCCAGGCTCCATCCTACAAACAGATGCATGCTAAACCTCAGAATTTAATCTTCTGGCACAGTACTTTAGTTCTCAGCACTGTGGTCACCCCATTTCTAAGTTTGTTTTGTTCAGAACTTAGAGGATTCTTAACGCTCAACAAATATCCTATTTTCCTTTCACACCTTTTCTACGATACACCTTGACAATTCCACTTAGTGTATCAAGCTAGATCTAGCTTGTATATCACCTATTAATTATGCTTTGAGATATGTTTTTGTGTAAATATACACAGTTCCTCTCCTAAAAAGATAAATTATCTGAGAGAACTGAGTTCTCACTTGTGCTCCTCTTGTTCCCTAGATTCTGCAAATGTCTACTTGAACTACAACTACTCCTTATTTTCCAGGAATCAGCTGTACATGTGACTTTTCTTTCATACAAAAAAATAGTATTTTTGAGATTCTAATGGCAGATCTAGAACTCTGTTTCCATAAAAAAAATTAATCCTTCCAAGATGGCTTATCGGTATAACAATTAATGTTATACCAAGAAATTAGAAACTTTATTTTTTTCTGATTTGCTTGGATCTGATACACATTTGCTTAAAGAGAAAGTCTTTCTTTGTTCAATGTAATTTGGAAGTGTCCCTATATTTATTTTTTTTAAAGAGGAAATACCAACAACATGAAAACAGAGCAACAAACCAAGTGAACAATTTCAAAAAGAAAAATACTGATTTTCTCTGACTATTTTATCAGTGTTGCAGACGAACTGCTTCATGGATGGAATAATATCAGCTGGCTCTGTGATGGGCAGGCTACAGTCTGACAGAGTTGTTGGCTCAGGCCATCTTGTGTCCAGAAGCAGTATGGCTGCTTGCATACAAGCTGGAATCTGAGTTAGTCAGGCATAGGCACTTGTACCAGCTCACTGCTGAGTCAGCACAGCATCTCAGCAATATACTTCAGGTACAGGAAGTACTGCAGAGTAGTCTGAAGATAATTAAGTCGCTCTGCAGGAACCAGCAGGGTTTGTTAGTTCTAGCCTCATGCCAGACTTAAAGTCATCCCCCCAGATCTACTTATGTGATTTCATATTATCCTTCCTCCCTGTTCTGTTGTGTCCTCCCAATCTGACTTTTGATTGGGTTTATTGCTTCAGTCTCAGCAGTGCATAATACATGAATTCAGCTCAAGTCTGGAGCTGTGCCTGGCTAGTAACCTTCATGGGGCTTCAAGCCCTTGCCAAAGATACGCGAGTAGCCCCGCAAAAATCTGTTTGCATTTGCACAGAATTATTGGCTACAACTACACTAATAAATAAAACAGGCGATGGCTCATTCTGGAGCCCTGAGGACAAGAAGCACAACATAGCATCCATATGGCTAAAATCTCTTATCCTCACAATTCAGGGTGGCCTCACCCATTCTGCCTAATGGAAACAATCTGTTGCCTGTGCTGTTCCCAAGGGGTGTCTGGGCATTGTCTGGAAGAGCTCTTGCTGGCACAGGCCAAACTGTGTAAGAGATTGTGCTAGCAGTTAAACAGCACGGATAATCATAACATAGTGACTGAACCCGAGATTAGGTCCTATTTAGTTTACTACTATAGACAGAACCACTCAGTTCATCTCATCACTGATCTGGAACCAGGATGCCTCTGTGCAGACACCCAAAGCTCACAGAAAAGGAGGATATACCTTTCTGAAAAGCCAGGTAACTGTGAAATGAGGAATGCAAAAAGAAGTAGGACAGAAGTACAGTATGTAAAGACCATGGCTCTGTATAAGAATGGTTTGGGAACTCATTTAGGACAGTTAAAAGCCACACTGTAAACCGAGATTACTGGAATTCTTTCTCATTTTGACCCAGATGTTATCTATTATATCTGCTTGTCCAGCAGAGTACACCAAAATTAGGGCTGCAGGAAGAGGTTACCTTTTACTGATTCTCCTCCCAGTCTGTGAATCTCATTCCTCTGTACAGAGCAGCATAACTTCAGCAGGAAGCCTAGCACATACTCCAGTAGAGCAGGCATTTTTTGAGGTAAGGTGCACGAATCAGATGTATTAATTTGAGAGAGGCCAAGTATTCTCAGTCATTAAGCTATTCCATAAAAGACAGGGTGATAATTCGTGCTGTCACATTCTTAGATAATCACTCTGGACCTTGATACTGAGAAGATGTAAGTACCTATGGTAGGACTCACTACTGTTAAATACAGTCCTTTAGAAGTTGGGTGTCCAGACCAAGCTACTTTTCTGAGTGCCTTTTGTAATCAAGGAGAGAGGCATCTAGGCTAATTATCCTAGCATCCAGTATATTTCTAAAGCAAGTGGACCTAATGGATATTAGATACCTACCTCAGAGTGAGATAATGTTCACTCTCTCTCTCAACCTAAAATGTTAAAGCTAATTGTGCTGACTACACTCTACCATGCAGCCATGATTGCAGTTTGCAAGCGAGAGAAGAGAGGGGGGTATCAGATACACATACATGGAAAAGTATTTTCTATGTGTTAGTACACCTCCTGGCTTAGTCTTCTGTATCTTAACTATTGTTCAGAGGCACCAATTCTCTCCGTTAACTGTTAAGATTCCAGGAACTTAACACTGTTTCCAATGCACCCTGATGAGGTCACCAGCAGTTTTTGGTACAATAAAACCTAAGTTGAAAGTCCAACTAATCATAAAACATGGTTTTGCAGAATAACGACGTAGTATTTTGAAAACAATAGAGGCCCATAAAATCAAAACATGATAATGTAATAAATATTTGTAAAACTAAATTGTTACTTTGACACATTCTCTCCACTGATTGCACATTTCCAGATTGCTCCTGTCACAGCTGCTAAAAGTTGTTTATTTTCAGAGTTACCAAGCAGAACAGATAGTGGTCGTAGACCTCCATGCAGTCTAACCAGGTCACGCGTTTCTTTATCTTCTGCACACTATACAAAAAATTAAATACACATATTATGCAAAATGCGTAAAGCAATGTCTTCAAAAGTTATGTGCATTATGTTTTAACTAGTCAAATCTAACACAGATGAAAACGCAAATATTTTATTAAAGTGCCTGACTATGCTAACGTTTCACTAAGGGAGTTTAGGCAGTAAACAGCTACTGTAGCAGTGTTTACGCTGTCACATTGTCCACTTTGTGGGCAAATAAACAAAAGAACATGCATCTTCTTGCACAATAAGCCCTGCCTCTCTCCACTGGTTAACTGGAATTTAGGGCTTGCACACAAGAGGAGTAAGAAAAGGACTGCAATATCAAAATGCAGCTAAAACATCCTCATAAAAATTAAGCGAAGGATCATCAACATTTTTACAAAGTAGTATCTCACACATTAAAGAAACAGTAAAATTGAGAAATACTATGTGTAAACTACATGAAGGCAAAGTGCTAATCCTGGCTTTTATCTACTGATTAAGTTAATACAATTACCTTAAATATGGCACTAGCACAATGCATCTGAAGCTCCTCATGCTCACTACTCAGATTGTTCACAAGGTTCTCAATCATTCCTTCTGTCCTTATTGCAAGTCTGTAACTTGGCTAAAAATACAAATTGCACATGTATATTTACAGTCAATATCACTAGTCACAATAACAACACAGCACTACAATTCAAGGCTTTGATATTGTGAAGCCTTGTACTTTATTTTAAGCCCAAGTCATGTGCATTGCCCTGAATATTCTATTGATGTTCTCAAAGCTAAACAAATACATAAATTCTCTGCAGGGCTGTGGTCTTCAAATTTCCAGTAAAACCAGGAACTGCAATGCCTACTTTGTAGCCACCTGGCTTACAAGGTGACCAGCATTCCTGCTCAGAGACAGGGAAGGAAAAAAGATGCTTTAGAATGGGATCAACCAGTAATCACTCATTTCATCTACAGCTGGAAGTCAAAACAACAAATCTATTCCTAGAACGAGGTTATAAAAATATGTTCTTAGCATTACAATTTTGCAGTTATGTTTTCTTCCATTTTTTTTACCTACAGAAATTGGAGCAGGGGACCATTTTTTAAGAGAAGGGAAACATCTGCATGAAAAAAATGCATTTAGTGTTCCCCCAAAATTGTGTCCAGGTTTGGCCTGGTAAGAAATCCTTAAAAATTTCACCTGCTGAATACAGACTTACTGAAGACAAAATGCTGTCACATGGAGCATGCATAAGTTTGTGTAGTTCAAGAAGCTATTTTTGCAAGTACAAACTCCTTCATAATGCAGAATCTTCCAAAAAAAAAAAAAAAAAAAGTCTTGCATGTCTCAAATTCATGAATAGAATTTATTTATATTTTTTACCTCAAGCACAATGCACGATAGTTTCAAATTTGATTCCACAAATGGGGAAATAACCACTCATCTCAGATAGCTATGGTGAAAATAACTGTATTCAAATTTTAAAACTTAATACACTCAAAGCTGTGAAACCTGCCAAGGAAATCTGTAGAGAAATCACATATATCCCTTTCTTCTTTTGACAACCGATCAGACACATTGTCCTTGTGAATCATGTAAAACAGTAAAACACACTGTTCTGTATTGCATTGGATCTTCTTGGC
Organism: Cygnus olor; assembly: GCF_009769625.2. NCBI lineage: Eukaryota > Metazoa > Chordata > Aves > Anseriformes > Anatidae > Cygnus > Cygnus olor. Next base: position 17,364,794 of record NC_049170.1, on the reverse strand, counting down.
CACATCTGCGGGTTAGCTTTGTAGAATTTAAATGTACTGATTAGCCAGAATATAACATCTTAATTTCCCAAATTTCATTTCTCAAGTACAGTGAAAAAAATGAAACTCATTAAGTATTTCATTTCTATATACTTTCTTTCATGCACTACTCTTAGCCTTTAAAATAAAAAATTATGTGGTCTTTATTACAAACTCTAACCTTCTCAAAAAAACTTTGCACAGAGTATCTACATCCAGAGTGGAAACTTCCTGATGGGATAACTGTGCCAGTAACTGTCCTGGAGAAGCTTCATTTTTAAATGATAGTCAAATGTAATGCTTCTTTTTAGTAGTCAATTGTTTTAATGATTGGAAATACCTTAGCTGTTTACTTACCTCTGAAGCACATTCTTGTAGTGTCCCCACAACTGGGGTTAGGATGCTTATATGTGAACTTTTGAGCCATTCAGCTAATAATGGAATGCCTCCAGCTTTACGGATTGCTTCTTTGTTTTTGGTACTTTTGCTGCAGCTCCAGAGTGCTAAAGCCCCACAGCGTGCTATTTCAGTATCTTTTGCCTGATACGGTGTTAGACCAGTTGATCTCACTGAAGGACATTCCAACAATCCAACCTAACAAAAAAAAAACTTTTTTTTTTTAATTATCTACAAGTACGTTTCATATTAAGCTGCTTTTTAATCATGGCACATACCATCTGAAGACTCATGTATGCAAAAAATGACACTGTGGGAAAAATATACTTACCAATCTCTTGATTCCTCCATGAAGCCTTACTGTCCTTTGCGCTCGTTTAAATCTAGCAACATTAGCAATTGTTTCAGCTGCCAAACATTTTAGATCTTTATCTGGGGAGTCCAATATTTTCACCATGATCTCTAAGCCCCCAAGATCTGCAATTGCATGTCTGATCAGTGTATTTTGACTAATTTCCTTCAGGATTTTTAATGAACCAATCTAAATAATGGAAGACAACAGACATTAAACATTACTTAAGAATACATAAGCAGCAAAATCTATAAAATGAAGGGTTATGTAGCACATTTTAACTTTTAAATCAAATCAGAAGAAGGAAATTGAAAAACATTCTAACTGATTTTTGTCTAAGAAGTCCTTGCAATTGAGAAAATACAGAAAAAAAGAGAGAGAGAAAAAAGAAATCAGTTTCCTTCATCCTATATAACCTTTAAAATTGAAAACATATGCTAATAGAAAAGGTATATTCACAGCTCTTTTCAACAAAGCTACTTACCTGACATTTAATTTCTTCTGTATCAAGCAAATTAATTAACACTTCAAGACACCCAATGTCTCTGATGGCCAGCTGGCAAGTTTCTTGAGCCAGATTGAAATCTCTCATTGAACACAATGCAATTACTGTAGCTGTTGGATTACCTCCCTAAAATAAAGCAAATTATTAACATATATAAGGTGCATTTAATATAAAACTTAATCTCTTCTACTAGTAGTAGTAAAACTAATACTAAAGGAGAAACTTATTAGATTATTTTTTATTCTGTGTTGTCAAATGACATAGACATAATAAGAAATGGAATTATTGATAAAGTCTGCAAATGACATACAGATCAAAGTGAGAATGAATAGCACAGATGACTTACGACTAATACAACCTGCTGTGAATGGACTAGTAAATTAGGTAGTCATGTCAGTAGAAGTTTTGGTATAAGCACATATCAAAAAACACACGGTGAAGATACAGACATTTCAGAGAAGCTATCTGCATTCTTTGCATTGGTGTTCACTCTAGAAAAAATCAAAGAGACTCCAAACTGGAATCATTCCTCGTGGAGGACATTTCAGAAGATTTGCCTGAAACTGAAGTTACTGTTGAAAAAGTTATTAAAAAAATCCTGACATAGTGAACAATAAAAAAATGCCATTACTAGATAGCATTCAATTGAGTTATAAAGAAAACAGGGTAAAATAGTTGATTGAGTACAACTGGTACGTATCCAGTCACTTGAAACTACCTGATCATCAAAGTACCAGGAAACAACAAATGTCTTTTAAAAGAGTTCAATAGTTATCCAAGGACTGTTAGCCAAACATCCGTACTGGAAAAAACAGTAGACTGTAATAATGAACAGAATTAACAGACATCTGCCTAAATATGACATTCTTGGTACAGTATGATATACTTAAGAGTCAGCATAGACCTGTTAAAAGAAGTCCTGCCTTACAAAACTTGCAAAGTTTGTGGCAATGCCAGTCTAGCTGATATGTCTAACCAGTTGATATGTCTACATAAATCTTTAGACAAAAGCCCTGATAGCTTTCATAGAAACTAAGCCACTATATTATAAGACTGAAGGCCATTGCATAGATTAAAAAGAATGACTAATGGATAGGAAACTGGGAATAAGAGTAAATGGTCAGTTCAATGAAGAGGACTGATTTAGTGGAGTTCCGTGGATATGTGTTGAAGTTGTGAAATTCAATGTACTCATAAACACTCTGGAAAACAAAAGGACTAGTTATGCAACAAAGTTTGCTGATGATACTATGCTACTAATTAAACTAAGCCATTTAGGTCCAGTTGTGACAAACTGCTAAAGAATCTACTAAGGCTAAGATAGCAATAAGACAGCAAATGAGAAAATGAGAACTGATGCACATCAGAAAAAAAAAAACAATCCTAAATCCACAGATGAAATGATGAGTTTTCAAATGACTATTCAAAATTAGATGTGATATCTTGTGATTATGGTAGATGGCAATCAAAAACCAAATGGAATATTAGGACTTGGGAAAAAAAATGTGAACAGAGAATGTCACTATAACACTGTTTAAACCCATACTTCACATGCACCTTACAAACTTCTTTCATTTCTGAAGCCTCAATTTCAAGATTACTGTAGCACTGGAAACATTTCAGAGAAAATAGCAAAGATGATGCAAGGCTTTTCCAGTCTAGAAGGATAAGCAAAGGGATATGATAAGAGGCCTGCGATGTTAGACATAGCATTGAGCAGGATAAATAGGGACTGACTGTTCAATGCCTCCTTAAATACAGATATAAGCTCTTTTAATAATGAGAGGTTAAAAATTAAAAAAAAAAAAAGTGTAGGTTCTTCTTAAAAAAAAGTAATAAAATAAAATGGTTCCAAGTGGAACTAGCTGTGAAAGGATTCTATAAAAGCTGAATGTTTTTATGAGTTTAAGAAGAGACTCAATGAGTTCATGAAAAGTAATCCATTGAAGGTCAGTAAAACCATAATATCTCACTCAGTTTCCAATTCCCTGAGCTAAAAATGGGTAGGGGTTGAAGGACTATTACACTTGTGTTTGCCCTGTTCCTACTCTGCCCTGAGCATTCATTTATTTGTCTGGGCTTCTTCTTCCTTGGTAGAATACAAGTGGAGATTCACACTACCACAAGTTAAGCAGTGAAGTTTTGGAAATTTATGGAAATCAGAGGTTAGGTTATCTGGAGTGCATGAGAAGAGCTTTAACCACAGAAAATTTCCATTGTGATTATCCTGTCTCCCTTGCTGTTGCAGTCAGGATATTGGGCTACCCTGACTTATGATCTGCCCCAAACCAGTCTCTTTCACGTCCAAATTCAAGGTCATGCTCTTACAAATAATGAAAACAGGATACACCCCAATGTAGGAGTTCTATACTGGAAACCAGGACATGTAAAAAGACTTGTGATGATGAATAAGAATTTGAGATTACAGTGTATCATTTGATTGAATGGATGACATTTTGGTTGGATAAGTGAATATACTGAACAGGAATATAGGCATTACCTCCTGTTAGGCACTTGTGCTACTACTGGTATTGTGTGTCCAATTATCCTTTTTACAGTTCTAGAAGGAAAGTGAAAATATGGAGATGATTCAAAGAAGAGAAATAAAATTGTTGTAAACCTGGAAGACTGCTGCACGAAGTCAGACATGAGAAACACTATTTAGTTTATTAAAAAGTAAGTGAAGGTATGATTTATTCGTAGTGAAAGAATACATCTATGAGGAAAAGGAATGTGATCACAGAGCACTCTGCAGCCTATCCTGATGTTTGATGATTTGAAGTAAAAGGTACTCGAATTTACATGACAAGTAAAGTGCAAGTTTTCCACTGTGTGGTTAGTTATCCTTTGGAAGAAATTTCTTAGGGTGACGAAAAGTTTTCCTGCAGTGGAAATTTTTCAGTCAAGATTGGATGTTTTTCTAAAAGATAAGCTCTATTTCAGCCACAGCGACTAGACTAAGACCAAGAAAAAGATCAAAGAATGCATCCTGTTGTAGGCAGAAAGTTAAACCATATGATAACAATCGATTCTTTTGAACCCATAACATAGATCTACTATTAATCAAATCAGAGACGAATCCAGCTGTACAGAAATTGGGAGGGTTGAGCTACCATGGAGCTGCAAAAGAAGCTGGAGTGCATGAACAATGACAACTGGTGCTCAGGAGGAAGTTACAACTTAGTGCACATAGTAAATCAAACTACTGTCTCCACCTCCCAAAAGCCTTTGAATTCCAAGGAAGCTTTGGCTCACACCCAGATTTGAACTGTGCTGCCCAAGTCCATCTATTTTAAATGACACCTTTGAAACTGTCAAAGACTTTGAGCCAACATTTTCCAGAGGAAAATAATTTGCTAATCTGTGTACATCATACCAAAATATAGAATACTGAAAAACTGAGTAATGTTTGCTAATGTGAAACAAGTAGATCTAACCAAAACACTGATATTTTGCAGCATATTTCTTAAACGTAAATCATAGCAGTAAAACAGATACACTGTAAAAAAGTATTTAAATTTAACATGCTCTTCTTCAACAGATACCATAAAAGGTAGCACAGAATCAAGAGTGAGAAAATGCAACCAAAATGAATGTGAGAAAAATACTTGGTAAAATTTCAGATCAGTAAGTTATATCAGACTAAACTTTTCTGTTAATCAATGAAGTATATGTGGATGGCGCTTCACAGCTAATTTTTACTCAAATTTCTTGTAACTACAGATATCCACAGAACTTCCACAGCAAACTGTTTAGAAGTTTTTCTTTTTCTTTTTTTTTTATATATTTTTTTAACATCTGTAACATATGTTGTCCTAAAGGAAGATTTCTACAAATTTGTCATGTTATCTTTTTAACTGTCATTATAGCCTTGACTTCAGAAGAAAATGCTATTTGTGCCTAGCTTTAAGAACATATTTTAATCTATTTTGTACAATACCTCCTATAGAATAAAATATTGTAGCAATTTCTCAAATGTTTTCCTAGAAATCAGTTTATCCACATCTCAAAGTTTACATGATTTTTTTAAAAAAATCCATAAAATATTATTGCCAAACTACACAGAATATTCTGTAGCTCAAAAGAACTAACAGTTGTCCTTTTGTGAAGTTTATGGTCTTTTCATATAGCTTAAGAGTTTGAGATTTATTTTGCTTTGAATTATAAAATAAATAAAAAAAATGCAACAGGTGTTTAAAGAGAAAATTTCGCTTTTTATTACTGTATATAACCGTAAGAAATATATTACTAACCAGACAAATGACATCTCTTCTTTTGAGAGTGCTTCTCCTATAGTGAAACTACATTTATATATAATGTAGTAATTCATATTTCACTTATATGTATTATGGCTGGCATGAGATATTTAATACGGACCAAGATTTAAAAAAATAAACAACTTTTAATTCTCTTATATTAAATCAAAAATAGAACAGTATATGGAAAATATATATGCATTCAGTTTTTTTCAGCTTTGAAACTGAAGCTGAAAATGCACAACTTATGTTTTTAAAGTAAAACCACAATAAAATATTTTTCATGTGTTCTGAAGCATCAGTTCTACAAAATAAGAAATTATACCAATGGTTTCAACGATTATTTTTTTCTTTCTTGAAGTTATCATTACAGCAAGTCTTCCAGTACTTACAACACAGATTTAACATGCATGGAAATACTTACCTCTCCATTAAGTTGACATAAAATCTGCATCATGTTGTTATAACATTTGAAATCTGATATGTTGGATACAAAATAAACTCTACTGGCAGATTAACAATAATTTTTAAGGCTTCAAATTAAACACAGATTTAGTTTAAAATCTGTCTCTCTTCCTATATGGTGGTATAACATATATATCCACAAATTAAATGAAAATGTTAAGAGCATCAATGCTATACTATCAGTAAAACATCTTCTGTAAAATGTATGTAATGTGCATTTTCTGATACTCAGAGCTCATAGATGAGAATTACAGAACTATAAAGATATAAAAATGTATCTATACAATGGTAGCTTTATTAGACAATGATTAGATTTTATACACATTTGGTATCTATAAGTTTGATCTCACTTTCTGTGCTGGGTGGGTGAAAGATTAGGAAAAGACCAGTATGAGAACTTCCCCATAAAACTCCATTACAGTAGGACAGGGTGTGGAGCCTGCCTTTATATTCTTTCCCCAGCTTTAAAGGGCATTTCAGGAATGATGAGAGCTACAGAGATGCCGTGCAAAAGTTGCTGAATAATCTTTTCATTCTTAAAAATGTAAATCAAGATTTAATGTCAAAAGGAATATTAGCCCAACTAGTTTGACTGCCTGTTAAAAATAGGTCATTAAGTTTTATCCATTTATTTTAGTGTAATGCAAAATAACTAACATTTGAATAAGACATACTTTCCATCTGCCTAGGGCATGCTTTTGGTCTTGATTTAAGATATCAAGGAACAGGAAATCTAAAGGTTAATTATCTTTAGTGTTAAAGTAATGAGCTTGTCTGACTTCATCGCTTTTTTTTTTTTCAATGTTTTGAAAATGTGGGTACCAGAACAAGATTTGCTGGTTCAAAATCAGTCTTACCAACAGTGTACAACAAGGTAACCTTTCTTCCCTAAGCCTACTCACTGCTCCCGTTTATGAAACAGAGCACTTGCTGTCTTTGCCCTAGAAGTACTGAGCAACTCTTAGTTGCTTTCATGTTAACCTTGAGAAATTTCTAGAGTAACTGTTTCCTGAAGACAGCCCCTCGTCATACAGGCATGTTCTGAATTCTGTGTGCCCACCCACTTAACTTCACACCAGGGCATCATGAAACAAACTGAATGTGAATGGAGACACCCTGCCAAGCAATTCAGATCTGTCTTTGAGAGCCTGTCCTGTTATTCCACGTTCTTCGCCATTTTTGATTTTCAGGAGTGACTTGATATTCACGTGCGTAACTCTTAAAAAAAAGTTAACCAGTGTTTGGCTTAGTCAGTTCTATACTAGAAATAACCCTGCTGGTGATGTTTCACCAGGTATGACTATGCATCAGTTACTCCATGCTGAGTGCACAAGATGCAAGCTTATGCAAGATGCATAAACTTTTGCTTGCATCCAGGTCCCCTTTTCACTAGCTCATTTAGCATCCTATCTTTCTCCATTTCAAAACCTAGACCTAGGTTTCTTCCTAGACCTATTTTCTATTATTTATTTTTATTAACTTTTATTATCATGAAATTTTTTAAACATAAAATTTCTGATTTCCTTCTCTTCTTTTAAAAAAATATTGATCCATAATAATGAGATAATATAGATAACAAATTACAAAATATGCAGGCTTAAGATTTCAATACCACATATTCCATCCTAAGTAAAACCCTTCCCAGTCAATATAAAACTTTAAATTTTGAAACAATGATCTCATTTCAGTAAGGCTAAAGAAGAAAGATATAAAATTTCCTCTAGAGTCATCTCTGGAAAGGCTAAATATCATTAAAGTTTTTGCAGATGTTCTGCCAGCAGGCGGAAACATTAGCTTTTCAGACAGCTGAGACAGTGGAGGAGCTGTACAGGAGACCTATAGAACATCAAACCCAATTATTGTCATCTGGTACAGTCCACATTATGGCATGCATTGTCCTCTTCCTTTTGTTTGAACCCTCCAACATCATCTGTGGCATAACTGTGCCACTTTGACAGATATGACAGCATTTTATATAGATCTCCCTACAGTAGGGACCTGTATCAGAGTTTAGAATTGTCACAGCTGAGACTAAGGGAAAGCTGGTTTTATGAGAAAGGCACCACACCATGCCTAGACTCAGGATACCAGTGAGCTTTCTGAGTCCTTTGACAGAATTCCTGTCTGCTACTGTCCAGGTTTCTTCTCCCTGCATCTCTGTTCCCTGCTTTCAACTGAAATCTAAAGGCATTATTGGAGTACAAGCAATAAAAGTACTAACAAGACTATAAAGAAACTGATTCCAACTGTATTGTCCAATTCATAGGAAAATGTATGTACATGCATGGAAAAATAAAAATATTACAATGAAGTTGCAGTGCATTTCAGTTTCCTCAAAGAAAGCAAGATTAAATAAAATGAAAATTACACAACTTTTGGCTCACAAACATCTCTATAAATACGGTCCCTATTTGGAGGTGGGTTTTTTAATTAATCTATTCATTTAGTATGTGGATTAAGAGTGAGTATGACTGAATATAACATAATATGTAATAACGTATAACCTAATATATTTCTTTTTTCCAGAAAAGGAAATATTGTTTTAAACTGCAAGGGCAATGCCAGGGATTTTTTTGTTCTCTTTAGACCTATGGCTGAAATTTAGTTTGCCACAGCAAAAGTTCATTTTATTTACTGTATCAGGAAAGTACTGGATGGATACCTTAATGTGCATGTCTATGATAGTATGCCTATGACTGAAAAACAGGAATGAAAATTGCTGTTGGTGGGTGGTTTTGTCATTCCTATGTAAAACAATACTCTCGTTTTGATTATAAGTATATATAATCTAAATGCTTACTACGATATACTTGAAAAAATTAAAACTGAACATATCAAGTCAATATAGTTTTAGAAAATACCAAACAAAACCAGTAATTTTATGTTATCTGAAAGAAAGTAGGTCAAATTATTGGGACTGTTATTGTGGTATCAGAAATTACTTCATTAAAATCCATTAATGGGATGAAAATAATCATAGAACAAAAACATTGTTGAAGTGGAATCCAAGCCCAAATTGCCACTTTTATAAAACAATAAAGTCAAAATTTAAGTGGTAAACTATAAAACAGAATTCTTCATTTACACCTTTAAGACTTAGTGATTTTGTATTGAACTGGACTCTCAAATCTCAGATCATTTTGTAATTTATAGCTCAAAAATGCATATAAATTTTGATAATGCTTAATGGAAGACTGAGTATTGCAGTGTAATATGCATAGTACGCTTCAGCAAGGCAATTTTGCTATGTTAGTGAACCTCTAAACACTCTGAGTATTGTTTTGGTTTAAATACTAGTTCCAATTTTTCATTTTAGTTTATAAAACATACAAGCTGCAACTTGTTAGAGATGAGTTATGGACAAGTATAACTGAGTTATGGAATAATTCCCTGCCCCATTTCCTGAATCTTCTGGAGTTCTTGGGCTACAGCCTGGCAGCGTGTAAACCATACAGATTAGTATAACTAAAGCCAGTGGAAAATCACAGGCAGCACAAAATCACAAAATCCAAAACGTTTATATTGGACTACAAGTTTTAGTGCACAGAAGTCGCATGGTTTTGGTTGCAGATTAATTCCTTTACCCTGCTTCTATGTCACAGTGGCAGAAGTGACATATATGTTAGGACCCAGACACTGACTTAAACTTGTCATGATATTTTATGAAAGTGAAAAGAAATTACTTTTCAAACAAAAGAAAAAGTCTATTATTATTATTTTTTAAGCGAACCAGAACTTGATTCCCTCTTGAAAACTCTCTCTAGACATGTATCCATTCTGTTAGCTTTCCTTTTCTGATGCACAGCAATTGGATTCAGTTATAGAGTAGATTAAGAGTCAATGCAGTTCACATGCAAACATATGAACTTTTACTTCATTGGACTAGGAACAGTAGAATGCTTTTCCCAGTAACTTCTCAATCCTGACAGTTGGAGAGAAGTGAAATGCTGACCCAAAAACCCAGAAAACCTGGCCAAGGTAATATATAATAACTTAACAATGCAAGGTTATCTTCTTTCATTTCTGAAGTTTTCATTTTAGCAGTGTATTTGTTCCTCAGTTGCATCTGGACAATTTTGTAGAGACAATGGACCAGTCTTTTCAAACCTAGATAAATTTGGAGGGGAAAAAAATTAATGTGGGCAACAAACCCACAATCCCACTGTGATTTCTAGATCAGATTACTGCAACAGATGTTAATTTGAGATTTAATCTAAGCTACTGCTACTGCAAAATGTAACTATTCAAGAGAATGTGTAAGCTCTAAGTCATGCTGAGTTTTAGCTCTGGCTTAGGTTTTAGTTACCACAGGCCGCCTGTAGTACCTTTGGTACCCATTCCGGAGTTCAGACTTACTTTATCTGGCAAAGCAGCTTGAGGTAACTGTATCTATGGAGTAAATCTTAGATCATCTCCAACTCAAACCATAAGCTCCCAATGACACACCAGCATGAAAGAACTCAGCCTCAACAACCATCGAAGACTTCCTCTACCCGCCATGACAGATCCTTTCAGCATATGCACATTGCTTGACTTCATGCACAAGCCACGACCTTCCTCAGTTCTCTGTAAGAGAAGTCACCTTCCTTGGTCTTGGTACCATGTCATCCCTTCAGCAGTGCACTGCCTTCAGCTGTCACTGTCACCAATACAGATGCAGTCCCTGTACAAGGGATTTACCTCAGAATTCTCAATGAAAGGATCTTGGTTTTGGAAAGTTACAAGCACCGGTTACATGCAATGTCATCAAATACACACTTGACCTGCCTGATGAGCATCAGAAACATGACTAATACCATTCATAACTTGACAAAACACCTTCAATTGTGAGATTAAAGAATATATTCATAATCCATCTTCCTGCCTGCTCTAAAGGGATGGTAACTATGTATATAAAAAGACTGCTCTCTTCGTAATCAAGCTTGGAGAACCATCTGGGACATTAATATTGGATACAATGAGCGTGCACCACACGGAAGTCTGCAGCATTTGTGTTCTCTTTAGACCTAGAGGACAGTGCCGGTAGGATACCTGCCTTGCCGGTAAGCCTCAATACCCTATACTGCCATAAGTCAATAGTGCCTACATAAATAATACACAGTCTGACTACACAGTTACATTCAGACACTTCATCATGAGTTGTTTAAATGTAAACAAGTATCTGGACACTCTATATTCTGAACAAGGCTTCCTGCAGGCTTGACTACTACAAGGCCAGCAAGGAGTCCTTTTACCAAGTTTAAGGGAGTCAGGTCATGGCATTCAGGAATAACTTAATTCAACCTAAAACTGCTACAGTACTATACTGTCCTCTTCCAAGCGGGCTATCCCCTTAAATTTACATATTTGAGCACAGTTACATGCAAACATTTTTTTTGGTACAGGCTTCTCCCTGTCATTGGTCTTACCCACCTTCTTTCCTCCCTTTCTACTTCAGTCTCTGGCTGGAGTCATAGGCAATGCTCATGACTCACAAGCCCTTGATACAAACTTACCCAGGCGTAATGCTTCAATGGCCTGCGAAGTGTCTCTTTGAATTGAACAGTGAACACTTTGGGCTGGTGTCCTTAGCTGTGCTTCCCTCCCATCTCATAAGGACGCCCTTTATGCTGCCTATACAATGTCCCTCTTGCAGACCTTGTTTGCATGTAGTTGTCCTGCCTTGGAGTGGAGGGATAGGAAGAAGGATCAGAAACACTGAAATGAAGCTGATAAACAGAGGAAACAACAGTGCTAAGGGTACCAAATAGGCTGAGAAAGCCAAAAGATACTAATTGAATAAAAGATTTCAAGAAAAAAAAAATATTTCAGAACTGCTAAATATGGCTAGATTTGGCTTGCAAGAAAAAACAAACAGGCTCTCAGAGGTATTACGTGCCAGTATGGCTAAGTGAGAACAGCCACTTGGGCTAATATAGACTAAAGTAAATCAGAATGCCAAGACATAAACTTAAAAGTGATTCTTGGGTAAAAGGATTAAATGTGCTTTCTCTCATAGAACAGTATGCCAATAACTTAAATTCATAAAATTCCTCAAAGAAAAGACATACATATTTTAGTGATCAGAAGGCAGAATGCATCTGAGTAGAAATTATGGGATTTTTTTACTTTCCTGTTGCTCACTCAACATCAGTCTCAGGAAGGTGTCATAAAATCACCACATTGCTTTATTTGGACAGCTAATTCTTTCAAATTCATTCCAGATGTTTATTTACTCTTGCTTTTCTCCAGAATCCTGATAGTTTCTCCCTCCGCTCACCAACACTCTGTCAAAAGAACCATCCTGAAAATGACAGGATACTTTGCATTCCACCCCTGGAAGAACTCCAAAGACAGTGCAGCATCTGCTGATGAGAAAGTAAAAAGCTGTGCAAAGCCATTAGGTCTGATCTACTGAAACTCTTCGGAAGAATCAGTAGCAAGACAAACCTGTAAGATGCTGATCACATACATACTGTCCATGTAAACAAAGCTCAAGCACAGTCACCAAGCTGGTGAGGCCAAAGCTAGAGCATGGCTATCTAGCACGTGCTTGTCAGTTGATTTTCCCTGATTAATAACTGCCAATTTGTTTCTGTTAACAAAAAGGCTGATCTTTGGAAAAGTACTCTGAAGCAAAAAGGCCAAAAAACATTCAACCCCCGGATTTCCAAATACCTAAAGAATTTGTAATATGAGTAAACATTCAAAAGACTACTTCATATCACTTATTGAAGACTTCAAATGCACAAAGGAGTGTTGGGATGGAAGTCATCTGACTAAGCTCACTAACCTACAAACATCCTACATTCCTGACTATTAACATCGAGTCATCAATAGCCATCCTACATTCCTGTTAACTCAGATCAGGTCAACAGTGAAGCTGAAAACATGATCCATCTCACCCTGAATTAGATACTTAAAATATCAGATGAATCGCATCCTTAAAATGCCTAATTTTTTCCATGGATCATAAAGGTAGTGTTGAATGACAAGCTCAGCTACAAATGCCTACTCTGTTTATATTTAGAGATAGATGAGATGAATCTAATCTCTGTATTGACTTCTATGTCTTGATACTAGAACAAAGATATAGCCCTCTCCCTACTTTTGGTCACTTATATTTTTTAAAAGAACATACACAAATTAGCAGGGTTGAATTGGAAAGAAAAAAGGGTCTAGTATTAAATTAAAAGAAGCAGCAGCCTACACAAACAACAGTCTTGTTTTTTAATTTATCATTGATACTTGTAAATCCTGATTTCATACTTGGAGATGTGACCTATGCTGCACCTAATACACATATACTAGTCTAGGTCGTGTGTGATAGTGTCAGGCCACGTGAGCAATTTTGAGGTTGCATAGCACTTGGCTAACAAAGAGAATAAAAGCCTTAATGTTATTACAGTGAACCCATGAAGAAAATTTAACGAGGTTGCATTAAGAAAGACCTGTGCCTTTATAGACTACTAAGAGCTAGCAAAGCTGTTTAAGTTTCATAAGCACTGAGCAAACAGAAAAAACAATGTGATTCAAAACCAGTTAAAAAAAAAAAGAAAAACAAAATTATAGCAATAGTTTGCAAAAATCTAAGAGAAAAAATGTTCTTTGGAGAAGTAATTTTTTTTTAAATATATTAAAAACTGAAGTCAGTAAGAGCATAGGAAAAATAAATATAGATGAGGACATGGCAGAAGCACAGGCATGCTTCTGTAATAACTGTACATAGAAAACTGTGATTAAATTGAGCTGAGATCCAATGTGGAACATTTAAGACCAATGCGGAATGTTGTTCTTAAAACTCTTGGTAGCTTTCAGACACAATCATGTTCTTTAGGAAAGACAACAACTTGATTATCTATTTCATGATTATAAAATCTTAAGTCAGACTGAGACAGATGTGGTGATTTACAATTATGTTACAGGTATAGTAGTTGTGATGTTAAAGCAGTAGCACATTAATTTATATAACATACCTGCTTTTACAATAGAATAAAATTCCACAGAAAGGGGAGAATTATACTTCAGTTATTTTACATTCTTTACCTTTGCCCTGAATTTTTGACGGATCATCTCTTCTTTCTTGTTTTCCATTGAAATCTACTTTTTTTTTCTCCTGTTTTTCTCTTTATGTCTATCTTGCCTTTCATCTCATCAGCTACAAAACACTTAGGAATGGGTAATCCTTAGAACATTAATTAACCTCCACTATACAGAAATTCCTCAGAATCAGTGTTTATGGTCAAAAATCAACTGGCAGTTACGTATTTTATATGTCTCATGATGAAGAATGATTGTTTGTACAGTATTTTGAGGAGAGAGCTATGCAAGTTCTTCAGAGTTGCCAATTATAATAATAATTTGAGAGTTCTCCATTTGCCAATATTTTCTACCCAGTAAATTTATCATAAAAAAGATTTCTTTTTCATGATCAGCACTGGCTAGATTGTTAAAAAATACATATCTTAACTATAAAATGTAGTTTTTCCATGTTTTTATCCCATTCTTTTTTCAGCAAGCATGTTCTTTTCAGAAATTTAAAAGAAAATCTTGGCTAATACCAGAAGATAGGAACAAGAGACGTTCACGAACAGTGGAGAAGAGAGGGATATAAAAAGATCACCTGCCAAGGCTGACAGGTTAGCCAAATATGTGCCTAGAAATACTAGCAGGTGGCACACGATTATGGCTCATATATTTGTTATTTTCTGAAGAATATCAGTCTACCCCTTTGCCAAACTACAGCAAAATTATTTTTTCATCTTGATCCTTCTGTTCAGTTGAATAACCTCCTTCATATTCTCCCAACATGTACTTTCATAAGGGAAGATAAAAGGTTTATTGTTAGATACTCTACCAATAAGGTAGTCTAAAATATATGCAAATTTGGTCAGTCCTGGAAAAATGCATTACACTGGTAAACTTATTTTATATGTGAAAATATTTTCTATCTCCTCATATACACTTATTTACTATTTAGTAGCTAAAATACAGTTTCATGCAAGCCTTGCTAATATATTATTATAAAGGAAAAACAGTTAACTCTTAACCACAGATTATGAAAAAAATAATATAATGTGAAATATATTTCCTATACAAAATAGATATTTTTGCTACTGCTATTAGGTTCTAATATTTGACTCTGTTGCACATCAAGGACCTGATTTCAAGATTACTGATAAATTCCTTTGATAATATTGCACACAAAATAATTTCTAAGTTGATTACATATCTACCCAAATTCATACCTTTTATGTTAACTATCCAAGTATTCAGCTATGGCTGTAAAGTTCTACCCAACAGTAAATCTTCCTGAGAAAATGGAAACCAAATTAAGAAAGACAGTTAGTTCCTCAAAAATTGTACTTGCAATTCTCTGGGCAAATTATTCAGGGATATCAGAAAACATTAGAGATTTTAGACTTTTTCTGTGAATACCAGAAAGCTTTAAAGCAGTATTAAAATGTGTAAAATCAGTAAAACAAGGAATTAATACTTTAGTGGGTACACTGTAACACTAATACCATTTTTTCTTGTCTTATACAACTTAAAATAACTTTTAATTAGTTTCACTTTAAATGAATTAGTATTGGAAGTCACATTTTATTCCTTAGGCTAAAATGTTCAGGTCTGTTTTGAGGTTCAGTGTTTGAAAATAAAACAGAATCACTATTCTGCTACTCCCAAAATTGATTTCTTAATCCATGCATAGTTTATGAAGTTGATTTAAAATTTTATAATGAGAACTAATGTAATCTTAATAATATGGAACATGTCCAACACCACTGTAACTTAAGAAAGCTATACTTTTCCATTATACAGTTATACCATGTCTATACTCTATTTCACACAAATTTTGAAAATAATATTAGTCACATCAATGTCTTCCCAAGTGCCATAAATTTATAATTGGTTCATATAAAAGAGTTGCTGTATACACCACCTGCTAAACTGCAGGAGGGCTAAGATTGCTACATAACACTCTTCGGCTAATCTTTCATTTGCACAAGAAAAGAATCAATTATTTTGAAAGACTGGATGTCTTCTGTCACAAAATTTTATGAGGAAGTTTCAGATAGCTAAAACTTCAGACCCCAGATATGACAAGTCTCAGCTTAGAGACAAATCGTGATTGACTTTATACTAATGCATAGTAGGGAAGTATGTGAATCACTGTTGCTGCTCCTCCTTCCCTCTGAGCAGAGAAATGCTACACTGCAAACCACGCATACAGATTGCAAAAGTATTCCCCCACACATACAATTCTGCCACTTAAGATTGTGGTCCTCAAATGTCATGAAACAGGCTCCCTGTTCCTGTAATAGTTTCAACTTTCGTTATCCACATTTCTAACTTTCATGCACACATGGATTTCCTGCACTCTGGTTTGCCCCAGCACCCTAAATTTCAACCTCCAGATGCCTTTCTGTCATTTCCTGGGGAAGAAAACCCTCCCACACTGTTTATCAACAATATCTAAGGGAACATCTTATTCCAAATCCTTCATCTTAGCTCCCGGCAGAGCCTCCCTCCATATTTTCACTGTCTATTTGACTTTCTGCATTCCTAACCTGTACATTTCCTCCCCAAGAATGCCAGTACCCTCCACGTACAAAAACCTCAGCCATGGAACCACTGTGCCTTCCTGCAAGCCAACACACAGCTGCATTTCCCTGATAAATTTGAGCTCCCTGAGAAAAGGAAATAAATTCTGTCTGTGGTACAACAGCCACAGTACAGCCTTCTGCCTCTGCTCTGCTCACACTGTGAAGGGGATGACGGACTGTAGCTCTTGTCCAACCAATTCTCACTGCAACACATGCACTAGAAGAACTAGACCCATAGCTCTGATCTCTTTGACTTTCATTTCCCTAAGCAAGTTGCCTAGAAATAAATGAGGACTTCTGAGGGGACCTGGGGAGAAAGAAAAGGGTAGGGCTGAAGATCAGGAAGAATATTCCTGCACATTCTTGTCTTTCTGGTCTGTTTGCCATCTTCACATAAGACAAGCCCAACACAGATGGGCCTTCCGCCAGCTACAAGAGTGGTGCTTGAAGCAAGCAGTCTTCCAAAGGGCCTGCTAAAATGCAGCTGTGGAGTGGACCTGTATAAACCCAGTGCATCCAGTAGTTGTTTCAAACTTCTTGGCCAGTGAAAGAGATTTCACTGGGGCACGTGACAGATGTCCTCTGTTCCCACCGTCCACTTCCACGCAGCACCTGGGCACATCTGCACCTGGGAGCTGGTGTTCAAGGCCAGGCTTGAGGTACATTCTCCCTAGCTCCTGTGCACACCACAGCCTTTCTCCAGCTCCCAGACCTGGCACAAGATGAAAACAGCTGGGGAGAGGCATCAGGTTTGTTCACCTCTGAAGTAGAAGAACAATGCTGCTCTAGGAAAGGATTTGCTCAGACTGGAATCATTTAAAACAGAAACAAAATCATTGGATATTTTACAGGAAGTGTGAAACTTGACTGGTTTCACTAGTGTACCCCTGAAACAGACCCAAAAATAGAATGACTTTCCAGGTAAGAAACTGAAGGAAGAAATCTGTAGTTGCTATGGTCCTGCAGCCCTCTATCTGGAGCTCACCCTGGCATAGGAGTACACGTAAATCACACCCTTACAGGGAACCAAAACTGAGCGACACAAGGGCTTAAAGGATTAAAGACTTATTCTGAGATTAGAGTTATTCCTGGCACAGTCACTAGCCCCAGATCACCTCTCAACATCTCAATTTTATCTTAAAACTGGCAATAATCAGTGCTCGACAGCAGGCAGCACAAAGCATGGTGCCTAGCTCTCACCACTTCTCTTTTTTTTTCCCCTCAGTGAACAACCCCAGCTCTGCCACAAGAAGATTCTGCACTGCTACCCCATGATCCCCATTTCTACCAAAAAGGTCACTGTAAAATATGGTCTCGTCACCCTATTCCTAAAATTTTTCACATGTCAAATGTAGTCCTTTCCCCAGAAATCTAATACTTCAGAAAGACTATTTTAATAAATAATGTAAAATCTGAACCAGACTGTGACAGTGAGATTCACTCAGGATAAACATCAACAGAGTGCCTCATTACAATTTTATCTACTCTAGCCCCAAAAGATGCCTACCACAACGCCATCACCAAGCTCACTGTTCTCTCCTCGCTGCCCACTCTTAAGCCGATGGGGAGACATGCAGGAGCACACATGTTCTATCTTCTGTTTCACAGCCCTGGGAAGCCTGAAGGTAGGACAAGGAGCCAGACCACAGAAGCAGCTGCTTCCCAGTGGAGCAATTCCAACATGGCTGCTCTTTCCCAGAAAGGAAGGGAAACGGGGAAGGGCAAAAAGTCAGAAGGGAATTTCCCCTGCATTGGATTTTTGTCTATGTCAAAAACTGTACCATCTGCAGGTACAGACCACAGGACCCAGCAAGTTTGCTTTATACAGGAAGCAACTGTCTCTTTAAGACAGCAATCCAAGAGTGGTATAAAACCTACGTATCTTTCAGGTTTTATGGAAGTTTAGCATTTGCAAATTGATCTGTTATAGAGTCTTGCTGAACTGTGAATCCTGTTTACTTTAGCAGACATTCAAAAATTGTTGCACCTATGAATTACTGTATTTTCTAACTTTGTATATCCAACATCTATTATTTAACGCATGTTATTTGATTTTTTTAAGATGTGCAAACAATGTATTCAACGTTTGAAAACACACGAGTCCTCCAAAATGTGTTTCTATATAAATATGCTTGTAGGTACTTAAATAACATAGTCATAAATTTATTTTCTCTTATGTTGCATGTGTCATGAACACTTGCCTACATGAACAACAAGAATGCCAAAAAATCTCCTAAGTCTAGCCAGAAATGCAGTATTTATACTTGAATTAAAATGAATTCCATGTGCAAGCTAAAGTAGCACTCCATCAATAAAGCATTTCAACCACTGTCTGTGGTATGGCACAGAGGCATCTCTTTTCAGCTTTATCTGACACTAGGGATTTCTTGCTTTACGTAGCTAAAAATTGACAGAAAATTATTTTATTTTCAAGTTCTTTGTTTAATTTATTTCTAATTTGAAGAGCTATTGGAAGACGGGGTGTGCATGACTACAAGTATACATCTGAACTTTCAAAACAAAACCTTTTCATACGATGGAATTTTGTATCACAAATACTTCCTATCAGGTTTTCACAATATGATCAAAAGTACTCCCCTTTCTAATTCTAGTTCTAAGCCATTAAGCAATTTTGCTGTTGACATCATGAACAATATATACTCCATTCTAAAATGGAGGAGCATGAAAAATATATTTTCCTATTTGCTATTCTCACACTTCATTCAAAATGGTTTCATGCAAGTGTAGGTATGTTTCAGTACTGAATCACATCCAACACTAAAATCCAAACATGTCTATATGAAGAATCTAAAGAGGAGAGGGAGCTTGAGAAATATATTATCAGGAGAGAAGAGCCTTAAAGCCTTTGGTAAAGAGGTGGTACACAGATGGGCCAATTAAAAGATTTTTGTGAATTTATCAACAGTAGGGATTTTCAAGTATGCTCTCCAGGAGGACCTCTGTAACATGGTTACTTCTCTCAACTCTCAGCAGACTACAAAGAAGTGGATCACAAAACAGACAGAAGCAAGCTATTGATTGATTGAAAGATTTGAAACATCTTGAACTCTAATTACATGCAAGTAGAAAAATTTACATCACACAAAGTGTATATGTAGTGTGCTTAGCATTAGGGTATAGCTGAAAAAGTTAAATGCTGGATGTTACACCAGATTAAACTTGCAAAGGGTTATTTTAGCATAGCCACAGTAACAAGAATATAAAGTTCCAACCTAGAAATGATAAGGTATAATGAATTGTAGGGACTTGTATTTATCAATGCATTTCTGTGCTTCTTCAGCTACAGAAAATAGAATAGGTCCTACAGCAAATAGAATAGGTCCCACATGGACAAACTCAGAACAAGTAGCGAGAGTGCATTAAGAGACTGAGTTACTTTTCTACAATGGTTAAAGGACTGGAAGGAGCCAAAGCCGTTCTTACTCGTCGCTAGTATATCTGTTGAACTAAATGCCAGCCCCATCATTTTTATCTGTCAGATGAGCATACGCTGTAGCTGTACTCCAAGAAACAGATAAGACAGTGCTTTTATTAGTAACTTACATTACTTAAATTCCTGTACAAACTTGTTAAGGAATTTCTCCTGAGGCAAAAACATGATTAGTTTTAGAGTCTTCCAGAATGGTGGAGAGGCCTTTGGTTTGTTTTGTGGTGTGTTTTTTTTTCAGACATACACTGAAGTCTAAACATATATATTTATAAGCTCCAAAAGATTTTCAACAGGTCTGTGTAAAAAGACTTTTTGTTTGTTTGTTTTAGAGGATGCCTGTTTATCATACACTTTCTTGCCCACCAACAGAAACTATCCAGACACAAGACCATGTTAGAACTACTTCAGTTATGCGTTAATCATAGTTGATGAAAGACTTTAGGCAAGTATTCAGTTTTAATAAAAACTCTTGAAAGTTATTATCCACATAAAGAAATATCTTGGAAAGTTTCAAAAAGCAAAAGAGAAACCTAATAATTAATAAAGAAATTATACCATCTTAAGTATTAAATAACACTGAACAGATGGCTTAATCTAAGGGTCTACATAAGCCAAAAATAGCAGATCAAAAATGCAGGAGAAAAGGGTGGGTGATAGGAAAACACACAGCTTCAGGATTTGAACATGCGACATAGCAGGGCAACTGAAAAAATAAAAATTAAAAAAAAAAAAAAAGAAGGAAGGGTGGAAAAAAGGATGGGGAGCTGGTGACCTCAGATGTAGAAGGGAAAAAATGGCTTTTCTTTCTTTGTTTTTTTTTAAACAACGCTTCTAACCTACCTTTAAATATTTTGCAAGTTTCTGAATTCCCCAGTATTCTGGTGGCAAATCAGTGTTTCCTTCCTGATGACGTACAGGCTGTTCTTCATCTTCCTCAGTCTCTGAGGAACTTTCACTAACTTCTTCAGACTTGTCTGATATTTTACTAAAAATAAAAAAAGACCACCCACCCAGCTATAAAGTAAAATGAACAAGCATATTTTAAATAGATAAGACAACTCTGCATAGCAATAGCATTGGCAAAATGTAATTATCATTACCAAATATTAAGTAGGATGATAAACACAGTGGATACAGAAAATACAAATAAAAAATTGAAGGAAGAAAAATAAGTAAACCATACCATTTCAAAGATGATTGCATTTTAACAGATTCAGCAGAAATACCAGTGGCTTTCTTTTTGATTTTTGTAGACATACTACTACTTCTCCGTTGTTCTTCATTAACTTTTTTTGGAGCTTTAGCACTAAAATATTCATTTTTATTAAAAAAAAATGTTATTTTACATAAATATATATATATATATATATAACTAAAAGTTATGGTTGGACGCATAGATCAGATGAGTTTATGAACCTGCACAATAACCTTCATTAAAAAGAAAACGTTCTGTCTTAAGTAACTAATTTTGCTTCAAGAAAACAGTGGAATATTAGAAAATTTGCATTATGCTGACCTGTATGCAATACAAGACCAAAGAATAAGTATATGTAGCCAGACCATCTATCCTAGGTTACCATCTTTAGTTATGATGAATAGCACCTATCTAGGTAGCAGCAGGAGAACAACAGAGGAATACTTTTTTCCACAATATTCCTCAGCAAATTCTAGTTCAGGGAAATCCTAAGTGTCCCTACATTAATGGTTTTGGATGGATATTTCTTCCATTACTTTGTCTTGGTTGCTTTTTTAACTCACATAATTGAATGGCCTCTACCCTCCCGTGGCAAAAAAAAAAAAAAAATAATTAGAGCTTAGCCACATGTTTTGTGAGAAATATGTCCCTTTATTCTGAACTGGTCTCATTGAGGCTCATTTCATTTGCTATCATGTGTTCTTGTATTAGAACAGACACCTTCTTCAGTCTTTTTTCTTTTTTAATCTCTCTCTTATTGTCCCCCAGGCATCTTTTTTCAACGCAAAAGAGTTCTAGTTTGTCTAGTTGTTTTTTCTTCCATTGAGCTGTTCTGTAGCTTTGATCATGGTGCATACAATATATCTTCCTTCCCTCGTATTCCAAGAGGAGTCCCAGACCCAGCTGGGCAAAATCACTGGTACTTTTTTTGTTCCTAATTTATAATATTGTGAAAACAAAATGTCCTTTTGAGCCTGGGTTGGTCATACTATCCCAGTCATAACAATAAGGGAGAATACTCACGGTTTGTTTATGAAAGTATGATTACACCCAATTTCACTACATCTAGACTGAAATAATGATTGTGGAAAAAAATAAGCTCTTTTTCCTGGCAAACCTCTTTTTTTTTTTTTTAAACTGATGACTGTAGGACACATCCAAAACCTCATAAAACATTTCTTGCAACATGTCAACATGTCAAAATGGCAAACCTGAGAGGATATTGACCTCTTTTATTTTTGTAAGATGGCAATCAAAGCCTTTTTTTTCATCTACTAACACAAAATAAGAAATTATGAAATCAGAAATAGGGTTCTGACTTCAGATGAAAAATCTAAAATAGAGTATCCAATATATGTATACTCTATTTTGGGTATCCGAACTTTGAGATAGCCCCATTAGTGAAGACTGTTGCTAAAAAGAGTTAGAAAAGTAGCTCATATGATTTGGAAATATTAAAAATTGGTATTATAATTGAGAGTCATCTTGTTTTTCCATCCTGGATGTCCTCTGCCTCCCTTAGAAAGTGTTGTTCAGATTATATTGTCTACTCTTTCTTGCTTTAAAGGGCACTTTGCACCAAAACTATGACAACATGACAGTCCTGAAGGACCAAGCAATGCAGATGGTTCCAAGAAATATCCCTGCCTTGTCTTGCTGTAACATCATCAAAATTGTTATATGATAGGAGAGAACAGTAAGAAATTCCTCTGCTAGTCAGGTCTCTTTCCTCAGACATTTGCATGTAGTAGACTTTGTTTTATTGCTCTTAACTTGGGATAATAATGCAAACTGTAACAGGCAGTCCAATCACTAGCACAGGTTAGAGAGATCTATTGAAAATTCAATTAGGAAGGTGACAACTACTTACCTCCGGGCAGCAGAAAGCCCAATGTTCTTCCACTTCATAGATGGTTCTAATTTCTTCTTGTCAGTGGATTTGCTTTTTGCAGCAGAACTTTTCACTTTCTCATGTATGTTCTTTTCTGTGTAATCATAATGGTTCTGGGATTGGCCAGAGACCTTAGCATCAACTACTTCTACACGCTGATAATTTTTCTCATATGTTGGTTCTTTAAAAAAAGTATATTCCTAACAAAATAAGGAGACATGGTTTGTCAGCCATACTGTTATATGAATAATGCACATTAAAACAATAAGTTATAAGCAAAATTCCAGGATGCAGTGAATAAAAAAGGTATTTATGAAATGTGGAATTAAATTATAGGCATACAATAAGACTACCTTTAAAAGAATGAAATGTTAAATTAATATGAAAAGTATCTGTTACTGTATGTAAACTAAAGTTTTTGAAATAAATGAACAAGTTAAATTTGGAACTTCTTGAATATACTTGAATATTGAGTGTTGTTCAATTTCTACTGGGTTAAATAATTTGTGACACAAGCACTTCTATAGAACCTAATTCCAAATGAGTTTTAAGACTCAGTCATTCTGCTTTCAATGGACCATTTATATAAAAACCTATTTCCCTGCATAAAGGATTTACAAAAAAATCCCACAGAAAAAATAATGAACATAAAACTGAAAATAGCCTATGATAAACTGCTAGACTTCAGTTCCAAGTAATTTAATTTGATATAGTTTAGAATAGTTTTATAGTCAGAATATAAATATAATCCATTTAATTTTTTTCATTTTGTGTCTCTCAGGACAACACATTGGTGAACAAGCCACATGCAAGAGTGGAGCTGAGTGGCACCTACGAATCCTCCAGCTGTCTGTGTCTGGTACCGTGGCTGATCAAAAATATCCAGAACAGAAGGGACTCTTGTGAACTGTTATTTTCTATTGGAACATACTCAATTTTCACAGGAAAGACAGCATATGATCGTTACTTATTATTATTATTGCAGCTGTCACTACCAGAAAGGTGAAGACATTCCTTTATGTATCTGATTCAAGGCAGTTTTAAGGAGACTGTCACAGCATGGTCTGTCTTCGATTAGTCTCTGATGAGAATCGGCTGTTCCTGGCTTGCTGACCCAACCACCCAATTGTAAATTAATTCTTGTTAATTCTCTCGTTCTAAAAACATACTTTAAACAGGACAATTTACCATGACAGTCAAACCATGAGGGAACTGATGCTGTCGCTAGACCAGCTAAACACATTTTTAAAGCATGTTTCCTACAGTGCTATATACCAACACAGCACTTCTAAATGTTAGGTTAAACAAGATATTATAAAAGTTAATTGGTTTTGCAGTAAACGTATACATAATAAGCTTTTTGAAGCTCTCCTCTCCTCAGAAAATCAATTAAAATTACTTCTAGTCATATTTTATTTTATACAGGGAAGCCTGAAAATACTTCTGTACTTTTTAGAGTTCTAGAGTAGAGCTGATTTTCCTTTAAATAAAATGCAGTGCAGCTCTACAGTCTAAACTTGTTTAAATTTTAATTTTAGAATGCAGAATGTACTGAACTAGCTCATCAGAAAGGCAACAGGATATGATATTTGTAAGCTGTTAAAATGGTATAGTTTACATTCTTCAGTAATTTACACAGGAAATACAGAATAAATGACTTATATGATTCTACGATTCTATATGACAACTGAAGGAAAATGGGATAAATTCTATTTATTTACTCTTACCTAACATGTAAACATTTCTTGAGTAGCTACATTATATTTATAAGCAGGGCAGAAAAACAGTACAGAAGGGTACACGCTTTATTTAACATCCACATTCATATTTACAACTATTAATATTTTAAATGTTTATTAATATTTAAAATACTACCTTATTTTAGCTTCCATGATCATCATATGAAGCCAAACCACTTTGAAAATCTATTCAAGCAGTAACTATATCTAAAACAGTCATATACTGTCACATTTATAAAAGTAAACCAATATGTAGATATAACATTAAAGAAATATTTGCATATAGGATAAGTAAAAACTTCAGAAGAAAAGAAAACTTTGCATATAGGATAAAACTTTAGAACTCTTCTAAAGAGTTCTGTAGAGAAGAACACTTCTGAACAGAAGAACTTAGCATTTAATTCCATTACTGTTACAATAAGCTACTGTATTTATGTATGCAATTTGAAATGCTCTGTTCTTTCGAAACCATCGAGCTTTTGTATCTCAGAAAAGTAAATAACAGTCCTACATCCCCCAAAATCGGAACCTAAGCATATGTAATTTTCCCTGTTAATGACTTCCTCCTTACAACAATCAAAATTGAATATAAATAACAATGAAACTTCTAACAGGCTTTAACCAGTAATGAATTTTACCACAAAGTTATTAATCTGTTATAAGCACACTAGAAGTCTGTAAAAAGTGATTGTTGACAGGAATGATGAAACAACTAAAATTGTAGTGGTACTGTGTGATTCTGTTGTAACAGACAAAATACGATGCTCTTCACTCTACCTAGTTTAGCACTCTAAGTAAATGCCAGACACCCTTGCATTTTTGACTGACTGGAACAACAGCAACTGTGTAAGCTGGATACATAACTCTTAGCTCTGAAATTTAAATCAGGCAGTTCTTGTAAAAACATTGGGCTATTATTTATATTTGGGTCACAAAGAATGAAGATAAAAATTCAAGTGGTTTTGATCACAGGAAAATATTGTCATAAAAAGTTGACCTTTTCCATAAGGATATCATATTTTCCTGCTTTAACATTTCCAGTACTCCATAAAGAATAATACCAGAATACAAGCAGAATTTTTTATGCAAAATTAGAAGCTGACTTCACATATTGGATCAAACCACATAATACTGTATGATAGAATGATAACTAAAATAGCATGTTATCCGCTTTCAAACACAAAACATTTTGGGGAAAAAAACTCTATTCATGATTCCAAAATTTAAACATTTTTTTAATAACATAAGTATTATGAAGTCTAGTTTTAATAGTACATAGCAAGTGTCATGTTCAATGTAAGTGTTCTATCTTTGCTGATATTATGCTTCCTATTTCCTCTAGAAAACTTATGTACATATGACAGCGGTTTGTCCCTTTATTTCTTTTCATTTGTCATTTTGTCGTTAGATGGGGTTCTGCTAAAACATGCTGAACTTAGGTCCAGTTGAACCGTTATTTAGTTGCACATGGCTTCCAGATTGATTACTTTCCATCAGAGGTCTATGCTTCAGTAATGGGCATTCAGGATAATTCCTGGGGGAAGATGTGTTTGCAAAGCTTCAGTGCAGCTATGCTACAGAGAAACAGGCCATGTAGTACAGGCCCTCTCCACAAATAACTCTTAAGTTCCAGGCAACTCCAGGCTTTTTAAGTAGACACTAGGACTCTTAACATGGGACTTTCTTTTAAGCACACATTTCGTGCTTTTATCGTAGAATTGTTGAACGCAAATGTATGTTTTATTCAGGATTACATGTTTGCAAGGTTTAACAATTGTTGCTTAGTAAGACTTGTATGTTCCATTTCACAACAGTGGAGCTAACTCATTGGGAAGCCCAAAGTAATTTCACACAAGGTTTAGACAATCCATAAAATAATGTCTGTGGTGTCAGTACTTTCTAACGTGCAACTGCCTGAATGTAAACTGGCAGCTACTGCACTTAAAATTACTATTCTGATAATTGCAATGTAATTGTAAGTTGGTTACAACATTCTTCTCAGAAGCATAAGAAATAGTCTGAGCTCAAGCTGTGATTAGAACATGGGCGATGCAGACAGATAACAGACAGACTAAAACATGGTGATAGAGAGAAATAATTCAGGAACCACGTAACACGGGACAGTCCAGATACATAAGATACAGTGGCACAGCCTGCATGTAGCCTTTCGTACAAACTCTTCTGAGTTTTGTTTTGGTCATGGTTTATAATGATAGAATTTAAAAGATAGTCTGGGAAACTCATACACTGTATCACAGAAAATAGGATGAAGGGGCTGTAGAGAAATGATTAAACCAGGACTTCATAAAACTATGTACACTGCTTCTCCTAGGAACGTTGGACAGCACTTTGACGACAGAGATACATTAAATGGTAAAATTAAATAAAACAAATAAATGAAACACTTGAAATATTTCACATTCTTGGGAAAGTGATTTTGAAAACGCAACACAGTGTAAGTACTGTAAATAAATATTTTTAAGTTTACTACTTCTTTAATAACTTTTTACATGATAAGCTAGATATTTACAAAGGGAATATTTTTAGTAGAAACTGAAAAAAATGCAAAGTAAACTAATAAAGGCATTTCAGTCTTTAAAATTCTGCATTTAATCAAAGAGTTAACTTTGATAAAGAATGTAAATGTTTATTTACAGACAGGTTTATAATGTAATTCTTACCAATTTACGTTATTACAAAGTACAATATACATGTAGTTCAGTAAATACGTACCTGCTTAGCCATATTTTCTACAAATCTAGGTGATCTCTCCCTTAAAAATGTGACAATATCTTTATATATGTCACTTTTTCTTTCATAGTCAACGTCACCTTTACTCTTTAGCTCACCCTTCAAAAAAGAATAAATATAAAATTAGTAATAGTATCACCTTACATAGGTAAGTTAATCTGTATCATAAAATACTGCTAAAGAGCAGGGGCATCATACACTGTAACAATTAGGTGCAGAAGCTTCATGATCAGCATCAGACTTCAGTAACAGTCAGTGAAGATGCATGGATCACCTCCACAGATCCCAACAAATAATCAAGATCTTACACAAAATTCTGCAGGTAACTACTATCAGGAAAAGTTCACTGTACTGTGGACACTTCAACTGAAAAGGGTTTAGGGCTCATGGCAAACAACCAACTAAATGTGAGCTTCCAATGCACTGCAGTGGATGTTTAAAAGGATCAGAAAATAATGTGACCTGACTCAGCCTATGCTTTATTAATTTTTATCCATTAAAACATCCTAAATCAAAATTTCCTTTTTAAAAAAAAAAAAAAACTCTTAGGGAAAAACAATGTGTAGAGTTATACCTGAGGGACATCAGTCTCTCTTCGAAACATATAAAAAAATTTTGGTTAATGCTTAAGCCATATAGGGGACTGTTATGCCTGTACGAAAGTTATTTGTAAAGGAAGAGGTAACCAGAATGAAAAGTAGCCAAAAAGAAATAAAAAATTTCTAAAAAGGTTCCATTTAAAGGAGAAAGAACTGCTTATGATTTACAAACAGACAAATGCAAGCTATACATATGAGTGACAATATCAAGCGTCATCAATATTAGCCAAACAATAATACTACACCTCAGATCAAGAGCAATGAGGGACTAGAGAGACATCTGGTCCCACAGTACCTTTAAATAGGAGTAGTGTGAAGAACAGTGAGGGCACATGCAAAGACTAAACAACCACTCCTAGCAAAAAGTACAGAATACATTCCTGGTACAAACCTTGAAGAAAAAGAGTTCTAAAAGTATGGGAAAACTAGCATACACTTATTACTGTTCCTTCTCCATCAGTACCAATAAAGTAACTCTGAAGGTCTTACAGCTTCAATACCACTCCCCTAAACCTGATGGATCTCTGACTTTAGCACATACAAATATTTGTCACTTCACGGTAGCCTTCATTATTACTTACTCCATTCAAAAACACTCCTGCCGTGCTGCAAGTGATACACAACGGATCAGTGTCATGTGGTTTGATAATTAAGTAACAAATTTCTCCATGCACTTGTCTCCAGGGAGGAGCTCTGCATCCATTAGAGAACGTGTAATCTGTAACCAATTAGCATTAGTATTTTTATCCAATTTAAAAGTGTATTTTGATAATTATTCCTGATGATTAATATAATGAAAACAAATCAAGCTCCCAAAACAGTATCTTCCTCTTAAGCACTCATACTCAGTTGGGAATCAATCAGGCAAAAATCTGTGACCCATGGTCCAGTCCAACAAACAACTACAACTACACCTAGCACTTTTCAGGATCAGGGACTCTGTTTATTTATTCTAATTCTAATGAAGACTGGAGATTATTTCTGTCAGTAAAGGCTGAAGAAGAGCATTACATATCTGAAAATATATTTTATTTTACTTCATAACGTTAAAGTGGAGATAAACTATTTATATTTATTAACACAATCATTTTAACACATTCCACACAGAAGTCAACTACTTTAATATGGGTATATGCAAAAGTTAGATGTGATAAAATTCGGACCTGACGTATATTCCAGTGATTCCAGTACTGTGTCTTCTCCTTTCCCAGAGAAATTCTTGAGAAGATTCACTTCATTATTTACAGCAGCTGGACTTAGTCTTACGTCTCTGCAATTAATAGAAAAGGTCTAAAATCTATCATCAAAAGGATGTGCACAGAGATATCAAAAGAGAATATTATATTTTTCTTGTACACTGAGTCTTAGTAGTAGCAACAAAAATCTGGAGATGGGTCATCTCCCATTTTTTTCTTGATTTTTATCTGTTAGTTCAGAGATATTTTAGTTCCATAGCTAAGAAGGCCTTGTAACTATGAACCAGACTCAAAGTGCTTTCATGAAGAAATAAACATTTCCCTGAAAATATTTAACTGTTACTTTGTTATTTGTACAAATTACTTCAATTTGCTACCAAAATGCAAAACACATGCAATAAAAACAAAAACACTTGCAGGCACACACTCACATACCCACACCTACATCAAAATCTTTAGGGGAAAAAAAAAAAGAAAAAAGTTTTTTTCAATAACTCAGTGAACAGTGAAAGTCATTTCAATAAATTTCTTTATATCACACCAAAAGCACATGTTGTGGGTTGAAAACAATCTAGCTTAACTATAAAACAAAAAATGCACTAGCTGACATACTTAGGTTGCATTTGAAAAGCACTTACTGTGAAATGCGTTTTAAAGAACTATTAAGGAGTTGCATATCCAGCTGATGAAGAAGAATAAAAATTTTCATTTTCTTCTCTGTTTCAGGGTCATCACCTTTTTTCACTTTTTCAAGTAAATGCAACATGGACTTATCTTCTCCTTCAACAGTCCCATATTCAGGGCCAAGAATTTTCACTATAGGGTCTCTGTTAGCTGTAAACATGAAACAGAATCAGTATAATATGATACTACATTAAAAATGATTAGGTAAGAGTAACACTTTTTATCTCAACTGCCAAATAATTTTGATGCTATTAATTTACAAAACTGCTTTTCACAAGGAAAAAAAAAAAAAAAGGAAAAAAAATTGGTTGATTCATTCAACCAAGAGGTAAATATTAAATATTCCCTTTTATCAACAGTCCCTTTTCGTGTAAAATTGCCCTGCTGATCACCAAAACAGGAAATCAATGGGCTTAACTCACTGAAAATGGATCATTTGGGAAATATGATTTAGTGTTAAAGAACATGTTTAAAGTTTTCTAGCAACGTTCCCAATGGTCCCATTACTTCCTCAGCTATGCCAGCTGTCCTTTTTTTTTTTTTTTTGGTAAACAGTGATATAGCTTCATGTCAGTGGGTTTTACAAAAACAATTTGCCCTGTTCTTGAAAACGAAGTCCCATGCAGCTGTGAATGTCTCAGCACGATACTCAGTCCATATTATTCTTCCCTATTATTCATGGTTGATCACTCCCAGTGAAGGACCCTGGGCTAGGCGCATCTTAAGTTTGATCCAGTGTAGGTATTGATATTTTAGTATTGCAGATCCAGTTTCTACTAATGGTACTAAGGAATATTACTGATCTCTTCTGCCTCCGATGAGAGGAGGATATCCAGTTTAGCATACCAAGGGTCTTGTCAGTTAGTAAAACTAGGACTTGAATATGACACAATAAAAGTATCAGTGCCTGTATTTCAAAAGCTTCTGTGAGAAGGACCTGGAAACGTTCACCATGAATGTCGTGCAGGTAAGAACGTCCTTAGCATATAAGATTATTTTTCTCCTTGAATATTTTAAGGGATGTAACATTTTAAAAGTGGGTTAAATTGCAATCACAGGAAAAACTGCTGTAAGCTTCCAATGAGACATTCTTCCTCTGAAACTTAAGCCTACTGTCTGTTGCAATAGCTGGTGTACTACTCAGTATACGTGAATTTCTATATGAAAATCAACAGTTTTATTTTAACTTTATTTCAGATTTCTTTGTTACTGATTTATGTGAAAACAAAAGAAGAAACAGAAACTTCATTAAGTCCCGGATGAGAACTTTTGGCCACATTCATGAATCAACACCTTTTCATATACTTAAAATGAGGACATGCATTCTTTCTTCAGATTTCATAAACACAAATTCAAGAAGACAAGCTTTTTAAAATAAAGATGAAAAAAGAAAGTAATTAAACCTTCAAGGCATGCCTGTGCTTCCTTCAACTTTTTCTCCATAGCGATTTGTAGCAAACGGGACAGCTGGTCAAAATTGCGAACTCTGAGATTTGATGCAGTGAGGAGAAGCAAGGGCTGGCCATCCTCATCTTTGGCTTCAGACTTAACAGTTGCTCCACTGGAAAAAATAGATTTTATATTTTAAAAAGAGGAACTTTAATAAACAACAAATTTTAGAGATGAATCTTGAATATTATGTAAGCTACACATGATAAAGCTTTACAATTTCTTTAAACTAGTTTTCAGAAAGATTCCAAGGTAAACCACTTTATTCACTGCAAATCAGACACCTGTAACTCATTTGCTTGACCTTGGCAACACCTTTAAACAGAATTTTGACAGGCTAAATTTGTGAAAAAGGAGTCTTACAGGACTGGTCACACCTGTCGTTTAGTCTCACAGAATGTTCACTCATCTTCTGTATGTTCAACTATAGGACTTCTAAGTGATTTTCTGACTACAGAGCTCAGAACTGATAACTGATTTAAAACATCATAAATCATTTAACAAATGATCCATATTGCTAGCATGAGGAGTTCTAGGATTACCTGAGCCATTGTTTCTACTTGAGACCAATTAAATGCCGAGATTTAAGCAAGAACTGTAGGAATGATTCTTTTGCCTTCAAGCTTTGCCTCTACAGAATGTTGAAAGCATTTTTGACTAAGGCCTTACAATGCTTTAACCTTACCAATTTTCCCTGAGTTATGTCCACCCTCTTTGAATTATAAATTGTTTTATATATAAAAATGTATGCTTTTATTTACAAGAAGTAAATATGCAGTATTTATATGTATTAAATGTATGTCA
Source organism: Cygnus olor (assembly GCF_009769625.2). NCBI lineage: Eukaryota > Metazoa > Chordata > Aves > Anseriformes > Anatidae > Cygnus > Cygnus olor. The sequence continues at coordinate 17,332,457 of NC_049170.1, read as the reverse complement.
ATTTCCTTTCCATAGCACATGTGTAAACATCTACTTGCTCAAAATTGCTTGCTTGCTTCTCGCTGTAGAGAAAGCTTCCTGTCCATGACATCCAAGCTGCTAATTACCTCCCTGATCCAATCTATATCTGAGACTTTCACCTTTTTTCTTCTGGGTAGCTTCAGATAGTGCTTTAAATCCTTTTGTAATACCTCCAACTCCCATTTTAGTTCCTTTTTTTGTGTGTGTCCATGATTCCTTACTGTAAACAATTATTCTGCAAAGCCTCCAACTTTTTTCTGATCCTGCTTCAATCGACCATCCTTAGTGTAACTCCTGCGTTATCCATCCTGAAACTAGACTGAACTCTGATATAACTAAACAGATAAAAATAATATTGTAAGTAGTCTCTGTTAAGAGAAGTTAGGTATAATGTCAGTTACTTATTTGGTTCCATCTTTTTTAATTTGCAGTGTATAAAATCCTGTTTACCACAGGAGGAATCAAATCTGATTTTTTTCCGTCACCATCCATCAGAATCTCCCTCCCTCTGAAGTCCTTTCTTCAGGGTTAGGTTACCATGTTTTCCAGGTTACAGCAAAGCTCACTACTTCCTGTCTCCTGCTTCTACTTCTCTTCTTCAATAGACAATGCTAAAAATACAGCCAGACAAGCCCTTCTGTACACTGCTTGGATCTTTGTTGTGGTCAATATTTATATGCCTGTATATTTTTTGGAGACTGCTGATAGCTCAGTAACCTACTTTCCTTAAGAAGGTTAATGAATTCTTAGAAGTTTCATATAAATGAAAGGCAGACAAAAGACTTAATAGTTTAAACAAAGTTTAGCTTATAGTCTAAGACTTGCTGTCCTTCTGCACGATGTTTAATGCAAACTTTAGTTATGTTGTTCATACCCATGTAACTGAATGACATCTAAAGGTTTGTAGTATACTGAATGTCAGGAAAAATTAACTAATTGTTCTGTCTGAGATTAAGTTCCATGACTCTATAGGAAAAAAAAAGACAAAAAAAACATGTATTCATATACAGAATTTTACCTGGGGGAAATATTATTTAGCTAAGTATTATGACTATACTTGAACTGAAGACTAGCTGTAGAGGACATTGAACTTTCTCTTCAGATTTCTAAAAGAAATGTGTTAAAAAAAAAAAAAAACTAGTGCCTAAAAATCCCCCAAATGTAAAGAATGATATAGAGTAGCCCTTTAGGAAACGTATGCATTAGGTGTACATTTCTATTTGGAAAGAACTATGCGGTGGAAGGGAAGAAAATATTTTCTCAGAATTAGGGTATTTCTACTGCATTATCTAAATGGAACGGAATTTGTCTACTTATCAAAGAAAACTGAAAATTCTTCAGTTGCTTTGTGATTTAGCCAAGAAAAATGAATTTGTGCATCTGGGTCACCTTGTCATGTCATTATTCAAAGAATCCCCAAAATTATGTAGGGTTACTGTCACATAAGTCTTAGGCATCATGGCAAAGCCAGTTCATGTCAGATTAAAAAACAAGCATAAACCTCTTATTATTTTTTCAGCACTAATTTTCAAATACTAAAAGAACTGTTAAGAGTATTTGATAAATAAGTTATAGCATTATAATTGCTATGTTGATTAAGACTGAAACCATTTTAATATATTTACATTGACTACTTATAAAGAACTTGGTGACTACAGTTCTCAAAGAAGCTGAAATTCAAGGTTTTGCTTGTTTATCTACCTCAATAGCAGCATTAAAACCTATGCTTAATCAGGATTTTTAATTAATAATTGTCAGAAGCCTTAGGAATAGTTAATATAATATGGATAATTGTCAGAAGCCTTAAGAATAGACAGTGCAAGTTGTACAAATGCTAACTGGACAGGTCCATGTTCACAACCAAGACAGAATAGTCAAACTCTCAAAAAAAAACAACGCATTTTAACTCAAAAAAATCCATATATAACACTAAGAAATCCAACCCACTTCAGTATCCCAAATACACTAATGTGCTTTTTTTATGCCAAATGAGTAAAATTTTGCTTTGTACTTCACCTTCAACACTTCAAAACACACTGCAATTCTGACTTACTCGATCTCATAACCCTCTCCAAAGGCTGAACAGCCCAACTGCGTTTTCCACTCCAGGGGCTCCTTGAAGACAACCACTGCTTCCTGAGGATGTCTACTGCTGAAGTCCTCTGCAAACTTAATAATTTGATTTAAAAGAGCTTCATTCAAAGGGGTGATTTCAAGCGTGCCAGTTCCATAGCCAGCAGCGGTCCACTGAGCTGCTCTTGCCAACGCTGCTCCCATGGTCCTGCCTTGTATCGAAGGTGGACACCTTAACGAGTAAACACAGTCAGAGAATGACCATACTGAGCTCTCAGATAGAATCATAGAATCATTAAGGTTGGACAAGACCTCCAAGATCATCTTGGTGGTCCAACCATACCTCTACTACCACTGTCACCCACTAAAGTTGGGTAGTTGACATATCTCCTCCTCCCACACTCACGTGCCCACCACAGACGTTGTCATCAGTCCTTGTGATTCTACCCTCTGCAGTGCTTTAGCTCACTTCTGTGCCCAGGAGCTCCAGCTCTGCTATATGCTGGTTATTATCAGAAGCCATAAAGCTAAAACGATCTCCAAGGCTATTTTCAGTTATTAAAATCAATTTATAACTCTAGAATACTTTTATTTTTCATACTAATGTTTCACAGCAAATTTACAGCATTAAACATCAATTGCCTTTTGTCTTGTCTAAAAATGCTGTTTTACCATTACTAATCCATTAAAAAGGGAACACCAGCAAAAGGAACCACTCCTACAATACGCTATGGAGTCTATAATTAGATGTAAAGATATTTGGGAATGATTATTTTACTTCAGGTAAATCCTTGAAGTGGGGAAGGGGGGATTGAGAACCCAACAAAATTTTTAAAGAGATAGGGAAATCAGGTGGGAAAGAAAGTTTTCATCTTGATTAATTCTGTTAGACAGAGGTGACACGGAAGACCTGTTAGGACTAGAACAAAAGGTCCTTCCTGTGGGGTCGACGCCACTGCTACGAGCCCTGTGTGCTTAGGGGAGCCCCCCGCCCACAACACCCACCAAGGACCCCCCTCCGCCTCCAAACCCTTTCTTCAAGCCGAGGGGTGCCAGGCGAGCTCCCCAAACCCGCAGGAGCCGGCAGCCAGCGAGGCCCCGCTGCTGAGGAGACCCCGGGACCCCGCACCGCGCCCGGGGCCGGGCTGGGGGCAGCCCGGCCGTACCTCGCCCCGCCGAGCCGCTCGGGCCCCGGGCGTTGCTACGGGGCCGGGCCCCGCGGGGGCCGTTGCCGGGAGCAGCGGGTAAACACAGGGCAATGGCGGCGGGGCGGCCGCTGAGGGGAGGGCGGCGGCGCTGGGGCACAGCGCCTGAGGGGCACGGCTTAAACCTTTCCCTGCTTGCGGTCGTTTCAATAAAGCAGCTTTAATTCGTCAGGATAACGCGGGCTGTTTTCATTCCTTGGGTCGGTGTGACAGGTGATGCGTGAAGCACTTGTTAAAATGTGAAATTAGGGTTTCTTGAAAGTAGAGGAAATACGGGTAGGCATCGCCAATGGATAAAGTCCTCACGTATTAAGAACAGGACAAAACTATAAACTTCCAAGTGCAGCATCCTCAGACACTGAAGGGAAAACACAGGCCATCACCATGGGTGAACCTGCGAGTAATAGGGCTGCTGCTGCACTCCCACCCGGCCTGCTTTTCGTAGAGCTGAGCAGATGGGAACATCATCTTTCCCTTCCCTTCCCTTCCCTTCCCTTCCCAATCCACCCCCAGTTCCATTTTCTGGCTCAATACCTGTCAGATGGCTGCCACTGGCTTAGCCCTGGGCAGAGCCAGCTGAGGTCAAGAAGCTGTGCTAAGCTTTCCAGTACATGTGTCCTTCCAAAGGCATAAGAAAATGATCCTTTCAAGGACAGTCCGACAGAAGAACCCAGCTGTCCCAACAGCATAGAGTTAATGTAGCCAGGAGTTATTTTACCAACTGAAAACTCAGCGGGGTAAGAAACCGCTAATAATGAGGAAGGTCAGGAAATGTATGTGGGATGTATCTTGAAGAATAACAGTGTGGGATTAATGCATTTTTTTCTCTGAGATGATTGTCCATGTACATTTTACTTACTGAAACTTTCCAGCAATAACTACAGATGAGTACATGCAGTCTGCACAATGGTGACTTAAGGATAACATTGGCTTTTCTTGTTTCACTGCATACCTTTGAGAAGGCAGAAAGCAAATCATTTGATCAGGTGAAAATGAAAGAGCATTTTTAGTAAAAAGCCTGGGTAAAGACTTAGTGTATTTTCTTTTTGAATACTTACAGTGAAGGCATTTCCAGAAAAGTTTAGATCTCCTCTTTTTACTGAAATAAGGACTGCTTAAAGGTTGAACCTGATAGGCAGAAGGTGCAAACAGCAAAATGTGAAGGGGAATAAAAGTATGTTCTACCACGGGCGGTGAGGAGTGAAGACAGTGAGTTTTCACACAGAACTGAGTATTTTAAGCAAGAAGTCGGTGGAGTAAGAAATAGAATTCCTAAGTGAGATCACTCTGTTCTACTGAACAGCAAGAAAGGGAGATATTTCAGTGGCTAAGATAAATGGGATGATTTGCCCTCAAAGAGTGTGCATCTCCACTGACCATAAAAGGAGCTTGGCTCAGTTACCAGTGGAGCTTCCTGTGGGCAGATAAGTTAAAAAATGAACATGCAGAACACATCCTGCAAGCCAGCAGCAAGGAATCTGGTATTAGACATTAGAGGGCTATGGATGGTCTACAGGTTGGAGGTACGTTTCCCCTTTCTGCTTTGTAGCTCAGCTGTTCTCATGGGAAGACTGCTGAGATCCTAACTCTTCTGAAGACTGGAAACCATCTGCTTGAATTTCTAGCTACATTTGTGTGACTAGTTGGTGTTTGTTTTTGCAAAAGCACTGGTCCTTTACCTTATTTTCAACAGCTATTTTTCCTTCTTAGTTTTTACATCCAATTTCTGAGTTAGAATATTTTCCCTTGGACTTCTCTTTGCTAGGCTAAACAAGTTTAGCTCCTCCAGTCTCTGCTTGCAAGTTACTAATTTCTCTTACCATCTTAGTGTCCCTTATTTGCTTGTGTTCCAGTGTGAGCTTGTTTTTCTTAAATAGCCATGGCAGTATTTGTAAGGATATTTTACCAGTACCCCTTACAATGGCATTAATAGTCTTCATCTCTTTTGGAAGTTCCTCAACTTCTGCATTCTAGGATTGCATTTGTTTTTCAGATCATGTTAGGGGTTGTCGTCTTCCTGAAGTTGAATAATACAACCAATTGTTTCTTTGATACTTTTATTTTCAGCCAGTGAGTTTGTAGCTTTCTTCAGGATTCAAGCGTAACATCGCAGTCTAGTCTTATAAAATGTAATTCCATTTGTAAAGAAAATAATTTATCATATGCTTTCTCTACCTTTCGGTCCTCATAGCAAATTCAAGCTCTGTTTCAGAAAGGACTGTGATCTTAGAAATAATTAAGGTCCTACAAATTTTGTAAAACCTGGGGTATTTGAATAGAGAGGAAAGTAAACTTAATGCCTTTCCTGAGGCAAAGGCAGGCATATAAATTGCAGATGATGTTCTGCAGTAAGCAGCTAGCCAGGCATTCCATTCCTACTGTGCTAGCTAGTTAGCATGAGCAACCTCAGCCTGGCCCAGAGGGTATTTTTTAGAGAAGGCAGCAGAAGGTAAGGGGACAAAGCCCCGAATTCCATAAGAAATCAGACCTCATTACTTTTGCTCCTCATGGAATAAATAGTTCCTTCTGTTAACATCATTTTATTCTCCTCTTTACATCGCAGTGCCACCTGAACATATTCTTTCTACCACAAGGAAGACTATGGCCAGTCCTCCAGCAAGACACAACATCACTTCAATGCTGCACAGTGTCTACAGGTTTAATTGGATTCTTGGCTTACCTAGTTTCTGAGAGCAACTTCATCCAACACGGGCAGCGTCCTACCAGCAGTTTTGCTTGGTGAACTCTTTCCCAGAGGTTCAAGTCAGATTAGAAGATTAGGGAACCTAGGCAGAGTTTGTGGGTGCAGGCCCTACCAAGTGGAGTCTGTTCACACACAAGTATGGGTCTGCGGCCACTCTACCTAATGGCTGCCCTTGCCGGGTCCTGTGGGCAGCATTCTCCAGTGCCAAAACTCCTCACTCATTCTCTTATGTGATACAAATGATTCCTGCTCTCTGCTCATAGTCTCTATGCTCTGTAGTCTTTTGCAGGTTTTCAGACCCAAGTTAGCTGTAGCAAGTCATTGCTGCTCTTAATTGGATTGGTAATTAAGCCCCAGGTGGTTCCCTTGGTTGTATTCAGGCTTGTCTTCCTGGATGTCAAGATGTCAAGCCTTCTTACATCAGCTATCACTTAAAAACAAGCACTTAGGAACTCACTTACTTGGCTGGACTGAAGGATATTGTTATTTAATACCACTTTTTGCTTTTAGCAGATTTGATTTAACAGTGCTGTTATACCTCCCAGCACAAGAACATAAATGGTTATCTTAGAAAAATTTGTCTGATAGCTCAAGTTTCAAGTAATCGCATAAAGAAGTGTGGAAGCGTTCTTGCAGTGACTCAAAAACAGTGCAAAACCTTCCAGGTAATAAAGTTGTAATTCGCTCTCAAAACCGGCATACTCACTCAGGAGCTGAGTCCACCAAGAGATGGCATTTGCACTGTGTTTGGCTAGTGCTATAAACTAGTGGTAGCACATTTATGTACTAAAGACTTTTTACTGTAAGTCGTTTTTAATGTAAAAGACATTTTATAAAACAGTAGGGGAAATGTTTGCCTGAGCTTAGTCAAAGATGAGATCATTAGGTACTGGCACAAAGAAATGGGGAATATGAAGAATTTCTTAACATGGAGAGAAAGGCAGTCGGAAATTTTTTTACAATCTCAGAGTTGCAGCCAGAATGTGTAAGCATTTTTTCTTGTATATTTTTCCTCACATTATAGTGGAATAGGGTGTAGAGTATTGCTTTTAAAGTAGAACAGTAACACAAGTTGTAAAAAACAGTTGTCGAAGCTTACATAAAATCAAAAGGCCATTCAAGGCAAATAATATCATCTATTCCTTCTGTTAAATGGCAGTTTAGCTATTCATAGGCAGTTTGTGAGACAAGTTGAAAATCAGGAGAAAATGAGATCATATTTGTCGGTTTCTGTTTATTGTTCATTAGCTTGCTTATGTTGCAACTATTTACATATTTTTGGCATTCACAGAAGAAATAAAATTCATAGTGTTTTGGTGAAAAGAACTCAGCTAGGGAAATAAAAAATCTAGTTATGCTGCATTTACTTCACTTTGTATGTGTATAAATGCAAGATTTAGGTGCTTAGAGTTGGTAATGAACATTTGTAATGCATGTTAAAATCTTATAATCCATTGTTTCATCTTTTTAAATAGGGAGTTTCCTATGTTCATATTTTACGAACAGGCAGGGTTTCAGCTCAAGCAGAGCTTATGTGAGAACACAGAAGGAGAGAGGACGTGATGAATCTGTTGATGTCTTCTTTAAGCGTGTTTTTTGTGGAAGACAATGTTCAAAACCTAATCCTTAGAAAGCAAATGACTACTCATTTTTCACTGAGTCTCTGATTTCCATTATGTGATCTACTTACCTCTTGTTTTCTGAGTAATTATGTGCTTCAAAAATGTCAAATGATGTGAAGTGAGGTTTATTAAAGATTGGGCACTGTGCAACGTATACTGTCTTGACTATCAAAATTAAAAAATGAAAAAGTCCATTTTTCAAATAGGAGTCAGTGCAAGGGACAAAAAGGTATGCAGGTTTGTGCATGGGTGTCTGGCAAAGAGACAGTTCCTTCAGAAGTCTTCAAGGAAAATAAAGCAAGAAAATATTTTGGTTAATAAGTTATAGATTAATATCTGGATAGTTATTTTCCCAGCAATGACAATAACAGAGATTCTGCTGTTCTTTTGTAGAAATGGCTTCCAGATGGGAATCATGGTCTACAGTCCAAGACTGAATGTGATTTAATAAGTTTTTTATCAGTAAATTATATAATATTTCAGAATATGAACATTGACACTGCACTGATTCCCTCTACTTTTAGATGGTTGTTTATTCTCTTCTTTTGTTCATTTCTGGTTACTACTGCCCAAGTCTTCTGAATATTTGTGAGTATAATCTGGAAGAAAAAAATCACTATTATGTAATAAGCACATGACTGTGACTATGTCATAGTAAGACTTGGAGTAACAGGTTAGAAGACTGTGATTTTTAAACACAGAGTAAGTTCATTCATATGTTTTCTTTGTAGCATCAGAAGAAGATATAGTTCAGGTTATCATGGGCTTTAACATGGTGAGTTAGTAATACTTAACTGGGGTATAATCACATTCAAGGATTTTTCTTTCTAATTCGTGCATTATCTTTCTACATCTTCAACCTCAATCGACTCCCTCGTCAAGTAATATTTTGTCTTGAAATTTCTCCTTTTAAAATGTGTGAATATATAATAACACAGAAAAGGAAAGCTGTGAAGAAAGATACTTTGGAGCACAGTTATTTGGTTATATGAATCAGTCATGACTTGCTTTAAAATGCTGATTTTACAGGAGTCACTCAAGTACTGACACCGTAAGCCACATTAAGTGTTTTGTAGCAGTACGGCCCTATGTGCACAGACAAGATTAATGGCTGATTCTCTTTATATCTCTTTTATCTGATTGATGCTTCCCTGCATCAAAATTTTATATTTTGCTTGTGCGTGTATTTTTCTGGGTAGAAGGAATGTCTATAATTTTGATGTTTACATAAAATGTGTTTGTTAAATTTTTTGTTTGTTTTTTTCCTAGAACTGGATGATTTATTCTAGAAGTAGTTAATATTCTGACTAAGCATGGAAATTCAGTTTTCATACAAGCTTCCTAACTTTTTTAAAAAACTTGCCCAGTAGTTGAATTACTTTTATGAATGAATTATAAGTAAAAAGTTAATATGGTTTTTGTACAGTCATCAGAAAGATACAGAAATCTTTTAAGGGTTCAATATAAATCAGACACCCCAATTTCTATTATAAAAATTAATGGAACTTCCACAGTGATATTTTTCTCCAAAGCAGTAGAGATTCCACTGAAAAACAAAAACAAACAAACAAAAAAACCTGAATATTTACCCAAAACAGTCTGTATCAAGAGTGGACAAAGTGGTAATACTACAAACCTCCCTTTGCACTTTAGAAATGATTTTGAATTTCTGGTTAGTAAAACAGAAAATGAGAAATAATTTTAAAATGTAAGAAGAAAAAATTGCCAGCTACTCTTATTAGTTAGTGTGTTTAGACTGTGGTGATAGACATTGGAAACAACTTGATATTAAACGTAAACTGCAGACCAGTTTGTCTCATACTGTGATCGAAGAGTGTTTTCTACTTTCATACATAAACCTTTGCAAGTGCATGCTACCGACGTGTCCACACTCCTTTTGCTTTCCTACTGGTTTTTAAAAATTGTCCCCTTTATTCAAGGAGGAAAAGGGAGAAAGGATTGGGCTGTTTGTTTTGGGGTGGGAGTGTGAGTGGGAGATTGTTTTAAAATTAGAAGCATCAGTAGTCTCCATTTAGGGTTTTCTTTTCCTAGAGGAAAAATGAGAGGTATTGGTGGAAAGTATTTTAGACTATAAGTTGGCGATATTAATCAGGAAAGAGAGTTTGGCTGTTTCATGAAGACCGGTGTCTCACACTAGGTGCTGATACAAACAAGCAAAAGATACTACACTACATAGTTAAAAGAAAAAAAAAATGGAAAGAGAATTTAAAATCTCGTTCAGCTTGCAGTTATCTCTGTGATAGCCCCATTTCACTCTCCAGGCAATCACCAATAGTAATTCTGGATAATTCCCTGCATACTTTTCTTGTGAAAGTAGGATTAAAAAAAAAATCCAAATCACTTTTCCCCCGTTATATAATGAGAAAGAAGGCCAAGAAAAGACATCACGGTGCTTTCTCTTCTTTGTAGGTCATTTTAAGGCAGAAATTCAAGCACCTTGGAGTAATCACGGGTTTTGAATAGACTGCTTCTATCATTTATGGTGGTATGGTAATATTATATGGGAAAATGTGAAATTCTGAGAGGAGTAGAGACCAGAGTAAAGCCAAATCGCTACAGGGTTCGAGCAGCAATTGGCTGTAAAGTTAATATGGAGCAACAGTTGGATGTTGCAAGGTTGAGCATTAATCCAGTGCCTGGTAGAAAAATAATTTATCTCAGTTTCTGCCTCATAGTGATTGTACTATGCAAGCTATTGGGCAAAACACAATTAAAAAGCAACCCTCTGTGAAGTCCATAGATTATATTTCATGATCCTGACATCTTCAGTCAATGTGAAGATGAAAAATACGTGCTGTATGGATGGGAATAGCTCCCTCCCAAATCCATTTACAGTAGAAGTTCGAACTGGGGAGGAAATTTGTCTTTTTATCAAAATTATTTTTATTGAGAAAAGCAGAAGTGCGTGTTACATATACATGTCTTCTTGCATAGTGTACATTCTGATACAGTTAATTCAGCCAATTTTCTGGTATTATTCTCAAAATCTGTGCCATGGATATTAGAGTCCTCCATATGGGTACATTTATTCCTCTGATTTTTTCCATTTCTTCTTATTGTAATAACTGTAGAAAATCAAGCATTTTAGTTGAAATGTAGAGTCATTAAGGTTATTTTAGAGGATCTGAAGCCCTCTCACGTTTTGTGTAGTTAGTTATTTTGTTGTAGAAAGAGTTGCATCTAGATGTATCTTCATTTATTTTTTAGCTCAAGCAGAGATGGAAATTAAAACTATCTATTTTGCAAAGCACTCTCTTCTTTCTTCTTTTTACATCCAATTTATGCATAAATGAATATTTCAATTTTTTTTACAGGAGGTGTGGGTTTCCAGCAAGCCTTCAACTCTGAATGTTAAATCTGGGGATGAAGCAGGCTGCTTCTTCAAAATGCAAATACATGCGCTGTGTTTAGACTGGGAAGAACAGCACTGAATATTTTGAATGTAATTTTTCCTGGAATATCAAACTAGGATCTATTGCTTTGGTATTGAAAACGTCGCTGATTATGATGCCAGGACTGTTTTATTGGGTGGCTTGAAATCACTTCTCAGAGTTGGAAGGGGATTCCGTCCCCACTGGAAAATCATACCTGGCAAGACTTTAGTATCCTCTCCCCTTGCCGTTGGTGTCAGTAGATTTCACAGGAAGAAAAAATTTGATCCATCAGCAATATGGTCAGGCAGCAGACAGTCAAACTTGATGTTACCAGATTCTCAAAATACCTAGTACCTGTGACATTCTGAAACGTAGGTTAGTTATATTAATGACATTTTTCTGCTGAGGTTTCAATGTAAAAGGGGTGTGATTTACTGTGATTTTGGTAAAGCCCTCCACACTGGAAATGAGGATGGTCTTTGTATGACAAGGGTCGGAAGCAGTAAGGCTGAAGGTCCTGAAGGAATCTACTGCCTGTTAGCAGTCATGTAAGGAAATACAAGCATATTTAATCATATAACACATTGCCGTAGTGATTCATTATAATGGCATTTTATTCTCTTGATATTTTGGTTTGGTAGCACCACTACATTTGAAGCAGTGACATTTAAGTGCTAAAAATGTTTGGTGCCATTAAATGAGGAAGCACAGAATCGAATTTGAGGACTCAAAGCTTCACATTTGTACGCCAGAAGCCCTTTGCATCTCCTACTGGATATGCTGTGCTGCACAGCGAGCGTGGTGTAGAAACTGATGCCAAAGCTAGCTCATGCACTGGAAGCAGGCTAGCCCATTTGTGCGACGCTTTGCCAAAGCTAATTTACTTTGCTAAGAAACAGGTTAAATGAGACAGGAGGCAGCACTAAGCGATGTGGTTAAACTGCTTCCAGTTACCCAAGCTGGCCCCTCTCGAACTGCTTTGGCCATCTCTCCACAGCGCTGTGTTGTGTAGCACAGCTATTCCCTGAGTAAAAGTGATGTGGGAGAAAAGGACTCGTGTAAGGAAGGACTGATGAATTGTACCCATCCTTTTTTCTGCCCCAAAATATCTGTCTTCGGATACATGCAGAATGTACAACTAAGCATGTCTCCAAATAACTACAGTATAACTGTCATTGCATTTGACCTCAGAAATGCGATTCTCTGAGTAAACACAGCAAATGGAGGCACCACAACTGATTATAATTAAATATAAGTGGCTAAGCACAAATCTGTGGTATAAATAGATGTGTTAGGGCTGACAGTGAAAGTCTGAGTTCAGCTTACATGCGAGCCTTTGCATTACTCATGTAAATCAATGTTCTCACTTACAAGAGAAACCTCATAATTTACCACTACCCATAAAGTATCCTCTCTGTAATCAATGGTGATTCCTATACGGAATTATTGTGCAGAGCAACCTTTCTTCCATCCATATCCTCAGCGTGATTGCTGTATGGTTTGGCAACGCGACAGAAAAGTATCCAGTGAGCTCAGTAGTTTTCTCCGTGGAAGGACTTCGCTGCCCTAATTTGGTACAAAACTTCCATTCAGTTTAAAGCAAGCAAAACTGGAATTAAATGCTCCAAATGGTGGGGGACCAAGAGTAATCCTCAGGGGAAGAAAATGATTTCTATCCCCCTGTATTAAGACTTTACAATGAAGTTCAGCCGAATTTTGTTCTATATAGAAGTAGAATGCGCTAACTGAAAGTGCTGCATGCTGTCTGCCATGCTGATAAGAGTAAAGGATGATCTGACTGTTTTTCCTTCTCCACTTTAGGTTATAATGAAATGCCACACTGGCTCTCAGCAGCCACCATGCAGCTGCATGTGCAGGACATGAGCCAGAGGTGGGAGCAGCCCATGATGCCCAAAAGTGCATCCAGGGTGCGCGGGCTGAAGGGTGCAGACCTGTCTTTCCCTGGGATTAAAAGACGCCGGAGCTGGAAGTCGTGAGAAACTGAAGCATTGGCACTCGGGAGGCTGACAGGACCAGGACAGCGGAGCCAAGTGAATTCGGATTTTACAGTCAGTCAAGCAGAGGTTTTTCTGAATTGCTTTTGTGGATTTGGATCGCCTGAACTCCACTTTCAGTTCCTTACGTGCATCCTGAGTGTGTGGCTCTGCGTTCCAACGAAAATATAGGCTACATCTCAAATAAACAAAATGGAGGAAATAAATAATGCTTTTTTCCATTTTAGTATGCGATCTCAAGTCCTAAAAGAAAAAATTTCATGCAATTTTCTGGTCACCTAAGGAACTAACACCTCCGGTGGAACTCAGCACACCTCTTCTAGTTACATAAAACAGACACTTCCAAATGCAATGTTTTATTAAGGTGTGATTAACTAAGGGGGGGATAGAAGAGTTTTCTGAAAAAATATGGTAAACTAATAAATGGCACATTTATTTTAAAAAATTGTAATTCTCCTTGGCATTTGATTACAGCATGTGAGATCAAGGAGTTACTGACAAAGTATGTTTAAGCTGACAAAGCTATTTATGCTACAAAAATCTGCAGTTACACACTTCCCTGCTCTTGTTCTGGCTTTGTATGAAACCTGCTTTTCTTTTTTTTTTTTGCTTATACTCTTAAGGATAGCTCTGCATATGAATTCTATACATTTTTTCATATAATTTGTGATTTTATAAGATAACACCACATCACCATATAAACCATTGTGTTTCATTTTGAGAATAAACAGATAGGTGACTCTTTACTTCAAGGAGTATTTTCAGCAAAGTGTTTTAATGTATCTTTTTCAACTTCTACCAACAGAGCTGCGTAGTATTCTTAGTGTTGTCTTATTGCTGTACAATGTTAAGACTATGGGAGAAAAAACCACAGAGGCTACCGAATCCTTAGCGATTGCTTTGCATATAGCCAGTAAAAACGTAATGTACTCACAATATTGCTTTATTGATGACCTTTAGTGACTGGGCTGTGATATGGTATCTCCATTTAAAAGGTTAAAAAAGCACGAGGGGTCATGGACAGACAGCATTACTAATCCTCAGACCCGCAGAAGCATCTTCAACTCAGCGTCGTTCACAAACACCGTGTCTGTCAGCTTCAAATTCTCCGTTCTTGTTTTAGGTGCAAGGAAGGACAAGTTTAGGAAGGACAGGCCCCTACAAGCTGTTCTCCAGCCATATAAATCAAGCTGGTGAAGGTTTATCTTTGCAATCTCTGCCTCGGGTTTCCTTGAGTGCCTGGTTGTGATGCATGGTGCCTGGATCCGTGGCACCCGTGGCAGGGCAGCGCGTGCAGCCACGCACAGCTCCTGCTCCTCCAGCCTGCACTTGCAAGTGCTCAGCACTCCTACAAATACCAAGCACCAAGAAAAACACAATTAACAACCACATGTGAGATGTGACTAATATCACACAGGAAATCTGTGGCAAAGGCAGGGATACGATTTGGTTCCCCAGGGCTGCGCTCATGCCTTAATCATGAAAACATGTTCTCCTCTCTAGAGCTGGCTGCTGCATCACTACGCACATCCCGAGGGCTGCAGCAAACAAAGCGCTGTTTCCACAAATCGTACTCTTTTACTACACAGTGATTCATCCTCCAGAGCAGGTCTTTTCAACGTGCTGAGTAACACAGACAAACTACAGAAAGCTCCTCACTCTCAAAGAATAGCTCGCACCTCCTTCTCCCTTGTGACTCTCGTAGCCCACCTGAGTCCCCCTCCCTTTCTCTGCTGTCTCCACCACCACGAGGGTTTGGTGCACAGGGGACAGGATCCCTGTGACAATTTCTGCACCTCATGGGGCCCCGCTGGCAGCAGCAGGGCCAGGGCAGGGACCCGAGCACCCGCAACACCTGGGCTGGGGCTTACCCAGATGCTCCACGGGGATGGACGGCTCCGCAGGCCAGTCCTGCACAGGTGTTTATTGGCTTGAAACGAAAGTCAGGAATACTGAGAATAATTCATCCATCACTCAGCTCTTCAAACCGAGCAGGAAGGAGCACAGTGCACAAATCTAAATGGCAAGTAGTGGCAGCAATTAGCGAACAAACGAGCTTTGCTTGTGGAGTAACTCGCGTGATGAACTTTTCCTGGAATGAACTCGTTTTTTGGGTGAAAGCTGATTATGCACAAAGTGTTGTCAAAGGCGTGTAGCCGAGCAACCGCACAACTCCTTTTGTCACTAATCCCTATCATTTTTAGGAACAAAAGATGCTGCTTCTAACTGTAATAAGTACAAATTTATCTGTTGGAAATGGGATCTGCAGTGTTCTTTCGTTACACTTAGAAGCTATTTAAAAGCAAAACAGGTCTAACCCAACCAAAAGTAGCGCCGCGCGCTTACACTAAATATATTCATTTTCACTCTGAAATTACTTTAAAGAGCAAAGAATTGCTCTGTGTGGGAAATCAGCAGAGAAATGCAAGAAAGTCTTCCAAGGAGGTTGGCTGTTGTGCACAACAGGAGCTCTGCACAGCCGCGCCGTGACCGAGAGCACAGCCAGCGCCGCACGATTTATTGGTTATCTGCGACGCAGCGAAACCCAAGCACCTTGTCTGCTGTGTTCCTTCCATTTTAGCACTAGCGGTAGCAGACAGACAGACAGTTTGGTTTCAGCCTGGGAGCTAGACGAAATACCTCTGACATACCCCTGGACTGTTCCAGTCTGACTTCTAAGTGCTCGGTAGTAAAGTCGTCGGGAATCGAGCACTAAAACGGGAGAAAAGCAAATGGAAAGAGCCCCTGCTGTGTGTGCAGACTGGTGGTGAGAGGGAAAGCGCTCCGGGCTGCTCTTGGAAACTTGTCGTGTAAGGAGGTCAGGGAGCGACAGACGGCTCTGGCGTGAAGCTGGGGCTCGCAGCAAGGCTGAAAAACTGCAAACGGTTCAAAACATGCATTTAACTAAAAATGAATGTTACCAAAACAAATTATACCGATCGTTTATAAATGTAATCTGAAAGCACCGTGGCTCCTGGCTGCCATTCAGATGATGTCTGGCAGCACGCTGTGTATCATCCACAAAGTCTCTTCCAGAATCCCCAGCACCCTGGCTTGAGGGAACGCTCTAAATCTCCCTAAATTCTGATGATTCTGATGTCATTTTCTAAGCTTAAAGTGTTCTTTCGAGTGACATCAATCATGACTCAACCTGGCCTCTCCTGCCACAGATGACAAAAGCTCCTATTTTTAAACTTTCAGACAAATACAGCCTGGATAACTTTTTTTTTGGCCAAACATACGTCAGTTCAAATCTCACTATTCCGAGCATATTCTGTTCTTTTGGGATACTTGTCAGCTGGCCTATTTATATCGGATTTATAAGAAATGAGATTTTTTTTTTTCTAGAAGTAAAATAACAGGCTTGGAGAACAGAGCTTCCACCTTGCGTTATTAATAGAATTCCTGATAATCTGTGGCTATATTGTCAGAGCACAGAGACTAATTGCACAGAGCCAACAATTCACTCAGCATGGTGGTTAAAATGGATAAATGGGTAGAAATGATTTGTATTAGTGCCTGCAGTCTCTTGTAAATGTCAAATAGTTTCTTGACATTCTAAAACCCAGGCTGTGCAGCAAAAGTGGGAGAGTAGCATTTCGTATTAATTTAAAAATGCATAAAACTGATTATCCTCTTCTAGCACTCAGTATTTCACTGCTACATGAAGACCCTAGACGCTGCTGAGAGCTGGCAGGACTGCTCGATGCTTTCAACTCATCATTTCTCTCATTTTTCTTTCAGCAGAGCAGTGAATGTTTTACTTTAGATAAACAAGTAAAAATTCACTTCTTGTGTAACAAGGTATTTACAGAGATTCCCCATGACCAGTTCTACCACTTGGAGAAAACTGTAAATATTCACAGGCTCTACTTTCCATGCCTGGCAGTCTTGCCATTCCTATGAACCAGGTATTCCTTTTGTCTAAATCCCAATGCCATGCATGTATCTTCACGTATTTCAGCCCTGTCACTTCAGCTTTTTACTGTTTGCTTTAATCAGCCAGCAGGGTTTGAAGAACACCTGGATATATTCTCATCTGCTACTCTTTAAAGTGTTTACAAAATGTTCTAGTATAAAGGATTTATGATATTTCCTCGGTTCACCCCTTTTGTGTACTTACCATACATCTATTAGGCTCTATTTTTGACTCCACTGTAGTAAAATGATGCACAGGTGTCACTGAACTGACAAAACTGTTAATATTTTTCCAAAGCAGATCACTTATATTTAGTACAACTGACATGTTTCTCGTTGTTCTCGTTAATACCCGCATTTATTCCAAAAGATTTGTGAAATGAAATCATCAAAAAGGCTACCAGCTGTACAAGTCTTCTGAAACCTCTGTCGTCTGAGTCTGCCTTACACATTACAAAAACATGCAGAAAGGCTTAGTTTAAAAAAAAAAAAAAAGAATAAGAGCAGGAATATCCAGGTGGCTTTTTAAATGTGGAACACAATAAAACAGAGTTTGGAAAGTATTGCACAGAAATATATTAACGAAAAAATAAGATATGCAATTTACAGGTAGAAGTATACGGTGCTGTGCCTTTGCCTGAGCCGACATCAGCACAGCAGAGCTCGCTTCGTGTGGGTTCACCAACAAGAGCCTGGCAGCGCTGAGCTCACCAACGTGGGACTGGCACCTCGCAGGCGTGGAGATCAACACTCAGAAATCTTTTAAGGTTAATTAATGTTAATTGCTCTGAAACACTGTGTTAGAGAATTCAGCACTAATTGCTTGGGGATCGGGATGGATTGCTGCCTCCATTTTGGGAGCACCTGGGAGGTTACTTGGGAGAGGAGTGATCGGGATCACGGCGCAGGTGTACAAGAAATGCAGCACGGGATGAACAGCTAAGCAGCAAAGTTCATGCCAGCCTATTGAACACAAGCCTACAACTTACAGTATGCAATTTAGGTAAAGAATCAATAGATTTACCAGCAATACATATTTGTTGTCATGTGCTTGTCAGGACTTGGATGCATTTGGATTGAAATTCACTCCCAGATTTTAATCTGGGTATTAATCCAAACGTAATACCCAAACAGCTTCACGTGTTTGGTTACTCACACAACCATTAATCATCTCTGCTGACTGCATCTTATCTCAAAGCCAGACCCTGAGCCCAGAGAAGTCCTCCACTTCTTTCCCAGGTAGGAGCTGCCAACCGCAGTGCGAGCAGTTGTTGAAGCCACAGGGACCACCCATGAAACAAGGCACTAAAGCTTGACAATGAAAGCTAGCAAGACCTGGCAGTACATGACAGGATCTTCTTAGCAAAGACCATTCCCAATTTCCCTGGCACAGAAAGACCAGAGGTAAAACCCTGGTGCTGTTAAAATCAAAATGAAGCTTTCCTCCTAACTTCAATAGCACCGCACTTTTATCCACTGCCATCTCAGCGGTGTCACATTTAACTGCAAAAACAATCCTGTGTTTTTAAGCGGTGCAGATGAAAGTCATCTGAGGCTATAGGACGAGTTCCTACTATCGCTCGCTTTGAGGTTGCAGTGGTGTCAGGTATCTGTTGGTATTTCGTCCTTGTCCCGTGCCCGTAACACAGAAAGCAGCAGCCGTAAGATGCTAGCAGTGAGGAGATCCAGACTTAAGCACTTTCCAATAGCACAAAATGAGGCAATTTACCAGGAAGAGAGGGAGTTGCGTTAGCATGAAAAAACAATGCTAAGTTATCCACAAGATGCTGCGAGAGAAGGAAGACTCATCAGTCCTGAACACTGGAACCAGGAGGACCCATAAGGATTTTACATGACAGTGGTGAAGCCAAGCCAAGTAACCACTGCTCTAACTGGGGCTGTGCAGAGCAGCACAATTGCTTCCCTGTGCACGGTGTAACAGATAACAGGTTTAGAGAGAATCTGGCCTTGTGTTTTCCACTGAAGGTCTGTGTGACAGGCAAGCTACTGCAGCTGGGAGCAACCCAGTAGTTCCTGCAGAAAATCTGCCCACGAGTGTCTCATGGGGGGGCTTAAATGTGGCTGCAAGGCCAGTTAGCAAACACGAGGTGTGTAACTGGTCACGTCTGCAGGTGGGAGCAGTTAATCCCGGCCACCAGCAGCCCTCTGGTACAAATCAGGTGGGCAGGAGATGTGTGCAGACCATGACACTGGGAAGGTGCAGCCTCTGCCTCTGTGGAGTCGAGAAGTGCCCAGTGGAAGTGCTTTACCTGGCATGGAGGCAACATAACTGCTCCCTGCTAAAAGTCTGAGTCAGGGGCACTGAGACCACTCCCTCCTGGGGTTACGAAGGACTGAACGACACCTTACCACTTAAATCACCTCCCCGTGCTGTTCATCAAGTTCAGGTGTGCGCCAGGCCCACAGACTTGGCAGCAGTTTGGAGCCCTGCAGAGCCTTGGCTTCTCCCCTGTTCCCGGCCAGCCTCTCCTCTCTGCTCCACGTTTGCCCTCTTTAAACTTTTGGCCCCTGACACGGGGAAGCGTTTGGAGAAGACTGGCTGGGAGGAAAGGAAACGAGATTAAACAGAATAGGTCACTTGAGAGTGGTTGCAGAAATGTCTTTTTTTGCTTGGTCTGGTAGCTTTGGGAGGTAGGAGCTTCACATCTTTTGTGGTTACATTTATGTAAAGAATAAAGGCTTTAATTACTTTTTAATTACTCTTGCTTTCAAACAGGCCGTAGAGAAGCCAGAAGAAGAACTGAGATTCAGATTGCCTGAAAATCAGAAGCGTCAAATAAACTTCTGAAGATTACAAATGAAACAATAAAGCATTTTCCATTTTTACTAAATTCTTTTCCACTCATATCACAAACGACATCCCAAGTTTCAGACACTGCCTTACCTGGCCATGGCAGGCACGGAGTGGCACCTCCTGCGCCTTGGGGAGGGTTTCCTGAAGCCCCCTGTGCTGCCAGAGCATCTCCCCAGCCCGTGCGGCGGGCGGACAGCAGTTTCAGGAGGGGGGGTACGCATGGAGTTGGATGTTTGAAGGAAAAACAGAACCTGATACTTCAGTTCCCACAGGATGCCACCGCAGCGACTATTTTCTGTAAAACAAAACCAGCGGAGTGGTGTTTTACGCCACAGCATCACATAAAAGGCAGGAGATTTGGCCTGGTGATACTCCTACACAGACAGATTCCTGCCTCTCCTGACAGGTTCACGTTTCTTTATCTGGCAAGCATAAAATTATAGTCTATGTACAAAGAAGCCTTTTTATTTAGAGAACAATTAAGCTAATCCCAGCAAGATTTCATGTTTTAACTAGGTTTGTAGTGAACAAGTTTGTTGTCTGCATTCAATCAAGCTCTTTTGCCTTTCAGAAAATAGAGGGAAAGCAGTGTAGCTGAAAGGTGGAAATCTAGGCTGTCTGAATTGTGTGCAAGTCCTACATGAGTAAAACTACAGATCTATTTGCTAAAACCTCAGTATTTTACCAGGTAGACTTCTTTCTTTAACCTTTCATTAATCTTCCAATTAAGTAGTAAGCATTTTTTTTTTGGTAAGCCTGCTTTTTTCATTAAAATGACTTGGTGTACACAACTGCACTTGATAAATACATATATATGAATATGTATGCACACATGCACGATAAAATGAAATTGGTATTGGCATAAAGGTAACATTAGCTGCACTCATTACAAGATGCAGACTCTTGGCCTTCAAAGTCTCACCTCTTCAAACGCCTGGTTAGGGTCTGTGCATTTCAGTTCGATTTGAGTTTGGGCTGGATCCAGCTGTGGCCAACGATGATCTGAATTCAATGAAGTCACAAGAAGATAATAATTCAGCTTCAGTTCTGGCTTTTGACAAAACAATGGTTCAAATCAATCTTTGGTTTTGGTTCTACTTCCTGCTTAACAGCTGTGTAAAGAAAAACATCTGGAGCACTACCCCGGTAGGGCCAATAAACGAGGCTGCGCGTTCATGCTATCCAGATAGCACCGATAATAACAGAACATCCGGGCCAGCCCTCAGCAACAAGAGAAGCGAACAAACCCAAAATGTTATGCTCTACTCCCTGTAGCAGCCAGGGACTTCATCTACATCTTCAACAGTAAGGAAAACAGGACAAGAGCTGCTGTGGCTCTGAAGGAAGGCCGCCCAGCACAGCCCACAGGAGCACAGCTAAACTCTCTCCCCGAGACAAGGAGGCCTCATGGCTGTGAAAACCAACCTTTTGCTATCCCCCGACCATGCCTGGGCTCTACCTGGCACAGGCTGGACTACATTTTATCTCCATGTTTGTACAGCGCCTAACACAGGCGAGCCTTAATTTGGGATTCAGCCTCCAGAGGCTGGATCAAAGTAGGTTTAATGGGGAAGCATAACCCACACACGAAATGCAAAGGAAGAGTAATTTATGAAGGGGTTGACATGCTCTATGGAGTGGTCTCAAGCCCTGCTTCCATCTGTGCAATTTCCAGACCATAACTGTGGAAATTTCTGATCATGAAACATGGTGACTACTACCGGCACTGGAAGCCTAGCCCAAATTCAAGGAACCATCATTTCTGGAGAATAGGCAAGTAATATATACCTAGGAAAGGGTGCAGGGTCATGAAATGTCCAGAGGTTGTGCACCCAACAAACACAAATGCTCCAAGCTGTGATTTTCTTAAACAAGGACCCCCGTAGCCAGCACTGGCTGCATAAAATTAGAACTGCTCCTGGTCTGTTTTATCACACACTGCTCTTATGTATCAGGCAGGCCTCAAGGGCCTCTCTCAGAGCTTTTGTATTTTCATGGCACAAAACGCTGTTCATCTGCTCCCCACCTGGATCACATGCTCTTCACCTCTGGGTTTCAGAAACACACCGCCTCCTGTGTCCATTGGGAGACAAGTAAAAAATGTCCTTTGATGAAAATGTCAAATTGTTGCTGTTTCACTGCTCTTCAAGATGAGTCAATTATCTCTTTTTCCCCTCTGAGATTATTAAACTAAATTTGTGCAAGGCCAAGAGGAAAAACAGAATGCAATTGACAGTGGAGTTTGGTAAGCTTTTGTTAAAGTTGTGAAGTTTGTACTCTTCCTGTAAAAGTTAACAAAATCAGAAGAAAATAGAGCAACAGCTCTGCCAACACCACCAGGACCAGTAGTGCTCCCTACATTTCAACTCTCAAAATTAATTTTGGCTTTGCATACCAATGAAGATCGACTGGAGCTTATTTATATTTACCAGAGGGGGAACAGAAACCACAGTACATTAGCAGCCAACTTGCTAACTTCCTTGTTCAGTAACTGATAAAAATAGAGACGTGTTTCCAGGATAGTAGCCTCACTTGTAATGTTCTCAGTCCCTCTCTCTACCATACCCACAGACTTGCTGCCTTTAAAACATGTACCGAATCCCTCAAAACTATGCTTCCATAAGTCTGAACATGATACTATAGGAAGCTTGTAACATCTCTGTTAAACCACAAATCTAAATTTCACATGAGGAAAATGAAAGCATGCCTTCTGTTTTTTTAGCATACTCAAATCCTGAATATCAGTACGACTACTCAAAAGAAAAAATAGTTACAAAAGAAATTGTGACCTAATTTCTCTATTTATTTCTTATCAAGAAGTTTTCAAATACTGGTTGTGCCATTCCCCTCTTGGGAATCCTGAATATATTTGTCTCCATTCATATACCGAAAAGTGTAATTGGCAGGTTTGTGCCACCAAGTCTTTAAAAAGTGTTTAAACGGACATATGTGAACAACGACTATAGATGCAAACCAAAGGATTGATAATCATGATTCACCCTTTGTTAAAGTGTTGGATATCAGCTACACAAAATGCTACAGTATTTTATTATAGAGATGTAAAATCATTCCATGCTCTCTTCCAAACATCCAACTTGTATTTCAGACAAAGATACCAAGGGGGAAAAAGTATCCAGCTGTCTAGAACTCCAAATTCTCTCATTTGTACTGTCATTTAAAATAAGACAAGATTTAAGACCAGACTTTAACTGTTTCCAAATGTTTTTGTGTATGCTTCTGCCGAAACCTTTAACCATTATCAAGCACTAGAATTCTTAAACAACAAATACACATGCCGTGTTCCTTTTATTTTGTTTTCAGACACTTTTCTGTTGAATGCTTGGTATCACACGTTAATCATGGTAATATATGATAAATACTTAATGATTTTCAGAGCACCTTGGGTAAATTGCAAGTGCAAATGATTTTAAACACTGATATATAGAAAACTCGTATTCCTGTGGGGAAATGTCTGTAGACACTGCAGTAGCAAAAATGCATTCAAATTATAAGTTTAATTGTAAATTTCTGAAGAAACTATTCACCCTTTGAAACAATCTCACAAAAAATAAATACTAGCTTTACTGAGGAAAAAAATCTGCATGCACAGGAGAAACCTGAACCTAAATACATGTGGGAAATGCAGAATACGGCACTGAAACAAAACAGAAGGGGTTTAAAAATGTTCTCTCTAATCCTAGTATGTGTTTGGCTTTTTTTTTTTTCCTGGAAAAGATGTAACAAAGTGCAAAAAGTAGTTGAAGTATTACCTTCTTTAAGTGTTAGGAAAGAACACAGCCTCCCGTGTGACTTGCCAGTGGACCAGGAGCATATGTGGCCGATGACACACTCCGGGTCGGTAACTTGGCCGTCGATCCAAGCACTTCGCAAACACAGACGAGTTAGTGTCTCAGCTTGACCTTCTGTCTTCAGCATCCATCTCGGAAAGAAAATGGTTTACTTGGGGGTGGGCTGCAGGAAAGGGTGACCATATGTTCTGAAGCAGAATTCACCAACAAACACGAAAAATTGAGAATTTCACTCTTTGCCGCTCTAGTTTTATTCTTCCATGTAAAAATAATCAGAATTTTACAGTTAATAGAGAGACTTATGAAATAACTTACTTCCTGGGCATTTTTTCTTTTAAAGTCAATATATTTTAAAGTCTATATTTTATGGTGCTATTTACATAAAGAAAAAAACAACACTTTCAGTGATAGCAATAATTTATTGTCTTGCATAAGAAGGTAAGATCAGAATCCAGGTAAGACACCAACCAATGACCTGATGGCAAATTCAAGTATCGAGCTTGGTACAATAAAAAAAAAACAACTACCATTTCTTTGACTATGGCAAACAGCTAAAACACAATAAAAACATCTGGACTTGACTGTCAAAACATACAGATCTCTAAAAACCCACACAGCACATCTTGAATATGTGGAATATTGAAAACATGTTTAGTTATCTTCATTCCCAAGTTTTAGGAGTCCAAAGGAGCACACAGCCCTCCCCATAGGTGCCTCAGAACAATTCAGTACACAGGCTCAGCGTCCATCGTGATAACCAGGCTCCTGTGCTGTCAGAACTGTTGGGCTAAGACATTTTTTTGCCATGAGCTTGTATCATCCCTGCCAGCCTTACAGTGGCTTCTATTTTCTTTCTTTTTTATTTATTTTTTTAAAGCAAACACCATGATAATGTTGATTTTCAAGAGCAATCTAGTAATTTAACTACAACTACCTCTCACTCCTTAAAGACTCCGTGCACATTTTGCTCTGCTGGATTTATGTTTTTGTGATTCCCTTTCTTTTGCAGGTGTTACAATTCAGGACTTAGCTTCTGGCCTGGAGACGGGGCAGGCAGCCATCCATCTAGGAAATGCCTGCCAGCACTGTGCTGAGGATCAGAGTCGGTGTCTCTGTAAATGCACGGTGCTGCTCACTACTGCCCAACACAGCAAGCATGTTGGAGAAGGTCCTCCTAGACCACACTGACCCAGGAATGGGAATTAAAATCTTTTCAAAAGGACAGGAAAAACAGCATGCAGGAGAGCCAGAACTGTTTCAAATGGGGACTTTGGAGAATATTCTAGCATATAATTCTTAAAGAGAAAAGCAGGTCCCTTATGGGACAGTTATTTTACACCGATGTTCTGAGACACCATGGCTTAGAAGCAGCGTTAAGAGTGTTTCATTATGGACTAAAGCTCCTCTGGCTGGAAATGGCCAGATCCTGAGAGCTGCAGAGTGCCCGCTCAGTTTTCACCGGCTGCGAGAGATGGTGAGGGCACTCGGCACCTTGCAGGCAAAGGCAAACAGCCTGAATTACAGATCCCCTGAAAAACAGTTTGATTTTCAATAATTAAAAAAAAAAAAGATAACCACTTTCTCAACCCACAGAATCTGCATGCAATTAATTTAATCAACAAATTTCAATTTGTATTACAAAAAGGTTTAAGTCCACCTGAAAAATGGTGAAATTTGACAGAAGTTACATTACAGCCATTCAAACAGAGCATTTATCCATACCGAGATTCAGTACATCTGTAACTCTTGCATAAACATTTCCAGACTCCTAGGGATTTTGCTGTTGTTGCTTGCATTTCATTTGTTTTATACAACTCTAAGTCAAAAGCAATGACCCACACATTAAATATGCATTTAGAATAAAACTGCAGAACCCGATGGCTCGATCAGCACATGAACTGAAATAAAATATTTACATGGAATGTTGAGCTCAATTTACAGAGACGGTGTTTCAAATTACAGTCTTAGTAATCTGTTTAATAAATGACCACATTGACAAGAAATTTAAAAACTTAACATCCCT
The DNA here is from genome assembly GCF_009769625.2 of Cygnus olor. Lineage (NCBI taxonomy): Eukaryota > Metazoa > Chordata > Aves > Anseriformes > Anatidae > Cygnus > Cygnus olor. The sequence continues at coordinate 17,306,857 of NC_049170.1, read as the reverse complement.
TTTCAACCCTTTCATAAATATATAAGTTTTCACTAAATTCTTTACTCTTTAAACAAGACATCTATATTCTCTTTACAGATTAACATGAAATAACTGTTTCCTGTTTGAATGCCACAGATGTGATGATCTGAATTGAGCAAGTTCCTATACACATTCTGTACTTACAAGACGTATTCACAACACAACACACGGGTGTTACTTGGTCTTTACAGATGTATTCATTTTCTGCGTATCAGTAGTAAATAAAGAAAAATAGCAAATTATCTATAGTAAAAATACATAGTCTATGATACATTAGTTTTCACTGCCACATCAAATTTAAAATGAGGTTTCCGTGTCTGACCACTGACAAAGATATTTTTTATAATGAAGTCTACAGTATTAATTTATTTTTGGATGGAGACAAAATGTCTGTTACACTACTAAAAAAAGTATCACTACATACTGAACAATAGGAAGAGTTAACTTATTGCAACTGCTTTCCAGATCTTCAAGGTTTCCTTACTAATTGGTTGAAAATTTCTGAGGGGAAATCTGTTCTAAAGAATGCTAAAAATGTTTGTAATCAATTTAAAGAAAAAAAATAAAAACTCTTTACTTTGTTGCTATTCATACTGCTTCGCCACTGTTTTTACAGATGACTAATCCCAAAGATTTTGAAGTTATATACATAGTAACTCACATTTTTCCCTATTTAAATAAATATTCCTGTGAGTTTTGTTGTGCCACAAAGCATGCATGAAAATGTTTTCAATCCATGCATGCTCACAGCAGAGTTTTTCACAATTAAGCCACTGAATATATCTTTTTTTTCATGACTACTCAAGTGCAAAGGAATACGAAAATCACTCTGTACATATAAGACAAGGTTCACATCTAGAAAAGTAAAAACACTTATCTTTTTATGGATAGGATGTCTTCCTCATAAAACTGTTGGTCACTTTTGCCTGCCTCAGTTCTCTCAAGCACTTAACGGATAATAACTTCCAAGTGCTGATGTGCTTTTTATGAGAGCAGTTATGCTTAAAACCGTCAAAGTGCTGATCTCCAGTAGTAATTACTATCTTCTGCAAACTCTCCATTAAAAAAGCTTACCTTGGACATGGACATAAGAATGATAGAGAGGTGTTTGGCAGTTTTGTTACACTAGTATTAGCTCACTTTACTGAGCGTAGTAAGACTTCGGATTGACCTGCCTGTACTGTCCCAAAATTATGAACAGGAAGATTGAAGACACAGGAAAACAAGACCAGTGCCAAGTATGTGAAGAGTGCACCTGCTGCTCAGGTAGAGTTAGAAAGCCCTCCTACCAAGAAAATGGCCCTTAAGTATTGCCTAACCATGCACCAGATTTAGACTCAATCGACATCAGATGCCTTGTGTATGTGAAACGTTACGAATGCAACCAGCTGACAGGAACCCAGAAGGTCTCAGTCTCCAATCTGTCAAAAGTTGTTTTGAGCTCACTGTAGGCTGTAGCGAGGTCATCGTTGACTATCACCTTATCAAAGAGGTGGCCATACTGGCTCTCCATCACCTGGGCAGACTTGATCATTTCTTGAAAATCTTCCTCCTAATAAGATCAGTGCAAGGATTAGTCTGTCCACAGAAACATTATATAAACTAATTCTGTGGTAAATGTGAAGCTACTTGTTTATTTCTTATCTCATCAGGAAATGGAAATTCTGTTTTTTATAAAAAAAAATACAGAAATGACCATTCCAAATAATCTCAGAGAACATTCTCACAAACAGCGTTTGCTCAACAGGCAATTCTTTCATCTCTGTCCTTGCAGTAACACAGTTGGTCACCGCATGGTAATTAGAGAGACATCTTCTGTTAGCAACACCAGTGGAGAATGTTTCTCGCTGTTTACTTTGATGATATATTTAAAATTTCATTACTTACACCTTGGCTTGCTATCAACAAGCAATTTATTACAGTGCAGCCTTTACTCTCTTAAGAGCTTGGCAGGAGCTGTCTTCCTATGCCTTGTTAGACCTGGTTCAGTGGACTTCTGTTCATGTTTGGGAGGGAACAAATCCCTGGAATTTAATTGATTACACAACTATGAGATAATAAAATTGTCCCAACTAAACAATATTCTGAAGTTTGCTCTTAAGAATGAACTCCTCTTACATTTTATATATGACAGGAAGTATTGTTGTAGTGCATTATTTCCAAACTATTTCAAAAGCATATTCTACAAAGACAGTCATACATAGACTTATATCAATCTCTGTGACTCTATCTGTGACTTAGCTTGAAAACCAAATCTAAAATAATTCCCAAATAACATCTTATGTTTGAGTGAGGGAAAATGATACACCCCTTAAACGCAGAAAACAAAGTCTAACCATGATTGGCTTTGGTTTAGTCTCAATTAAAATATTTTTATATTGTATTTCAAGGAAGTAAGTAAGTTACTATTGGGTAACATGACTATTTTTTTTTTTCTTTCTTTCTTTTCTGATTATTGACAAAAGGCAGCATTTGTTACTTTTACTTCCTTAGGTTTTTTTCATTCTTTCTTATAATATTTATTCCCCTGTAACATTTTTTGTGCCTCTTAGCCCAGAATATGTTCTTTTTATTAAAGCAGCATTTATTTTTTCAATTGATGCTTCATATTTGAGGTTTCCTCTAAATTTAGACTCAGAAATACACTTGATAAAACAAGGAAATTCCTATACTTAAATAGAAACATCTAAGCCTACATGCAAATTTTTTAAAGGAAATCCACAGCATTATTTGTCATAAAAATATACTTGCATTTTGAGGGTTCTTCAATTACATAAACTCAAATAGAGCACGATGGAAATGTAAATACCCATGAGCACAGAAAACAATGAGAACATCACAGAAAGTTTAGGGTGACAGAGACAGGGAAATAACATGTATGCTAACAACCACAAACAAACTCTTAACAAGTTCTCATGCTTTACCATGTCTAAATAAACTTACTGTAAAGGGTTTTGCAGTTCCCCTATCATCTTTACTTGAAATAATCTTGGCATTTTTTCTGGTCTCTCTCAAACGGTCAAGCGGTGGAGGCTTTATAAATATAACAAATGGTTTAAACTCATATGTCCGTAAATGTTTCACTGTCTGGGAAGAGGAAAGATTTAAATTAATTAGTTTATTTCTCAAAATGGAATTCACTGTAGTAAAAGAAACTCTCCACTAACCAAAATAAACCCATAAAGCACTTCTAGAAGGCTATCTTCAGAAAGGCTATCTAAAAGTCAGCTTTCTGTCCTCTCGCATTGTCAGGGTCCACAAGACCCTGGAGAAGGGGATCCCAGAAGGGCTCACAAGCCTGGGTCCCCTGGAGAATTTAGTGTTTCACTGAAAAATCAGGCATGCTGGACTTGCACCAATCTGGCCAAGCAATCTGGCAGCACCAGCCCCAGGAGCCCCTGCCCATTTCCCCTGGTGCAGGTTTGGCTTGCCCAGATGCTCTTCTGCTGGCACAGCCCTCTTCCTGCTGCTCTACAGAAAATCCCCACATCTGAAACTGCACCGGGAACTGCTCACAACCTGCTGGGGTTCAGAAGCCACAGGCTGGCCACCCTTGGAGATGAAACACTTTGCCTACTTTTAAACAAAGTGGTCCAGCTCCTGAAAGCACTGTAGTTAGTAGTAGAAAAAAATTCCCAGTGGAGCCGTTCAGCTGAGTTGAAAGACGAGGAAGGTCAGTGCAAGAACAAATGGTTTAGACAGGAACGTTCTTAACAATTATCCAGCCAATAACACATTGAATGTGTTCCTTGACTTGTGTGTACCCTGCATGGAAACCCTGTGCACGGACATACTGCTAAACGTGGAAGAGAGGTGCTGGATTGGGTGGCAGCTCAAAGCTGTTCTGAAATTTAAGTTTTGAAGAGAATCTCTAACATGAAACAGCAGAAAGTTGAATGAAAATATGGGAGCACTTTGTAATTACATCTTTGGTATTGTGATGTGGGCTTTCAATTCAGTTAATTACTGAGCTGAATATTTGCAATATATATTGAAGTTTCCTTCCTCTTCTTTCAGCAAGCCTTGCTGCGATAAAGTCACCCAGCAAGCCCACTCAATAGTAACTCAGCAAGGAATAAAATATACTTTTTTAGAAACAGATAGGTTCCTGGAATCCTAATATGCAACACGGGGAACTACAAGATTCCAGAAGTGCTTACTTACATGAGGCTGCACATCCAACAAACAGACTTTGTTTTTAGCTAGGACTGATCGAACAGAGTCTAAACTTGTACCATAGTAGTTGTTCTTATATTCACCATACTCGATGAACCTGTGGCAGAAGGTGAAAGCAACTAGAATCATTTCCATTTTCTCCAGCAAAAACTTATCAGTTTGGTTTATAAGATCTAATTCAGAAGCAAAAATATTTTACTTTACACGTGAGTTTTACCATGTTTTATAAAGGAAATGCTGTCAAGTACTTCAGCATGTCAATTTTAAGAAATCTTCTACTTTACCACGTTCAAATCAGTAACACCTGCTTGTATTACAGTTAAAGAGAAAAAAGTACTGTAGTCCAACAGCCCACTAATGTTTTCCATCACCTCTTTTTCTGAACTAATGCAATGCAATAAAACAGTGGATAAGCTAAACAATAGAAACTACTGAAATTTCATTGCACACTACAGAATATCCAAATTCTGTCCCAGAAGAGGAGGAGGAGCTACAACGGTGCTAATGGAACCGAGGCGGCTGGTTCTGTGCTATAAAAGTAAAGCACAAGTTGCCAAAAAAGCAAAGCACAGTTTGAAGTTTCAATAAAACCCACAGCTTTGTGTCTAATACACTTTTGCCCTCTGAAACACTGAGGCAAAATTTCAAGCTACAATATTTTACAGGCTGCTAGAGAGCATGATGCTACCATTGTCTTCATTTTAGTTTAACTTCTGGAGGGTTTACAGGCAGGGGCTTCACTGTAGGTCTCTAAATTCAAAAGCACAGGAAGTGCCTGTCCTGAAAAAGAGCGGAACTACACAAACATTGATTCAAGCACGTTTGCAGTACACTTCCAGACCCCTCTCTTCCAGCACTGCAATGCTTTATTGCTATCAAAGATGACTCCCTATTAAAAGAGAGCTCCCCCACCCTCAACACCTACAGTTTCAAGTCTTATTGATGAGCTGAAGTACTGAAACCACTTGGAAGCTTAGAAACATTTGTGTCTGCCTATATTTCTTTTTTGTTCTGTATTATTTCTTTCAGATTCTGTGAATTGTTTATGTATCAAAATGTAATTCTAACACATCTTCAAATCACTGCAACTTACATCCACTCTGAATTATTATCTAAAGTTACAACCAACCCCATTTTACAATAAAGCCATTGTTTTAACTACAGTTCTAATTAAAACCTCTTCACCATACTTGTTATTCTGTACGTCTGTCTCAAACAAGTGCTTGGAAATGAAAATGTATTCAACACCATCACTTTCTTGGCTTCTTCTTGGTCGGGTAGTGTCTGCAGTTTAATTAAAAGAAAAAAAGAAGAGATGTACAAAACAATATAATGCAAACCAGTTCAGGAAACATTCAAAAGCGCACAACTCTTGTGCAATACTAAGCGCAGTGGTTCCCTTACTTCTGACAAACATAAGGCTGCTCTGGTAGGCAGCACTCAACACGTGATAGGATTGAGTTTAAAAGCATGCAGAGAAGGAAAAAAAACCTACTGGACAAGTGTCAGATTATCATTTTTATTAACCAGTGGAAAAATCCAATAAAATGAGGACAGCTGAATAATAAAAATGAGCAGCAGTCCATAACAATTACCCCAACTTTGCCACTCGTTAAACTTATTAGCATATTAGACCATAAAGGGAAACAAAGTTCACCAACCTGATTTATAAAATGTTATGTTCATTAACAACACTCGCAGCTATGGTATGTAAAGCATGATAGTAAAGAAACGGGGTGTGAATTTTATGTTTTAGTGCTTTTCGTTTTCTGGTGATTCTTTTTTATTTCAGTAGTCTTGTATTATTAGTTGCAGTTTTTACTTTCCTTCAAGCACTAGGCACAAAGTTTTTACCTACAAATGAAACTTCCTTGTGGGGTTGCCACTTATGGATAACGAACCCATTTAAAAATCACATTTAACACAAGGTGTGTGTTACAGCATCATGTATTCTTCACCATATATGAACATATACAATCTGCTTGCAGAAACATAGTTCTTGAATGCCATTTGATGCCATGCTCTTCTTAGGTTGACAAAGAGAAACATTTCCAAGACAAGACCTCCAGTTCTCCCTGCAAGTCCTAACTTACTGAATTTCAGGGAGAAGGATTTCTTTACTTGTTTACTGTAAATTATAACCACAAATTTGGAAGAGAAATGAGAAAAGGCAGCTTGATGAATATTGGCAATTTTTAGAGAAATACTTTTAGGCAAATGATTGCATATGCTTCAATGTGTTAAATATTTGGGAACATCTGCCTTTTTGTTGTAGTTTTCAATACCCAGCTGAGGCAAATATTTGCAAATGTAATGACTTGCTGAAAACAAATGTATTCACTTTTCTACCTAGAAAATTATTTAACACATATACCTTATAGTATACTTGTACTTGCAAAAAAATTGTGATAATATCTCCTGAATTCAAAATGTTGGACCCATATTTTTGAAGGATCCCTATAGGAGGCAAAATTACAAGTACAAAACAGACCGAGGAATGAAAGCCCAACTAAGACTGTCAAGTCCTCCATGTGAAAGAAAAAACAGTTAAGTACTGCAGAATTTAATATAGAGCAATTTTATACATTATTATACAAATTATATTATTTGATCAGATAGAGGGAATGAAGGGAAAAAATCCCCAAACCAACTTTTCTGAAGCTAATCAAAGGGATTTAAATCATTTATTCATGGGATGAAATTGTTTATCATCAGTCTTTATTTTCCAGCCTAATGTATAAAGGGCATTTTGCTGAAAGCAAGCATTGGTAACAGAGTATGTTTCACTGTTTTACAGCTAAATCCAGGGTGTTCTTCAGCCGAGTTTCATTTACTAAACCTTGCTGACATCAATCATGTTATACTTGCAGTAAAAATCCACTGCAATGCCTCTGAGCCAAAACGTCCTACCAATTTAATCAATGCTATTTAAAATACAACTGCAGCAGCACTTTCAGAAATTAGCAAAGTAATCTGGATGCCAAGCATGAATTTAGAGACCTAAATCTGAAAGTGCCTTAAGTTAATGCAATAATAAAGGAAACCCAGTATAGCATTAAGAGAATAGAAGTGTGTTTTTACTTACGTGGCACTGTTACCCCGTAATGCTGGGTGTCACTGATCAGCAATTTCCGTTTAAGTTCATTCAGTCCAACCCCTACAGGACCTGAAAAAAACAAATGGTGCTGTTTCCCCACAGCCAGGCCTCTCTGGTCTTCAGGCACAAGTAGTACTCCCCGAAATAAGTCCACATAGCATATAGCTAAAATACAAACTGGCTTTTAATCAGTCATTTAGAAACGCCCATGGATATAGCCTCTCCTCGAACATACAGCGCTGACAAACTTCAGGGGAGTTAGCTGGCAGTTATTGTGTTCTGACTTTATTACCGAGGAAAAAATCAGTGAAAAAGTTGACAGCAAAGCCAACTTTCTTCTCCACGGCAGCTACCCACAACACTCCTCCCCTGAGGAGCACTGCTTCCACTTTCTCCCCACATCCTGGGAATCCCACTCCTGCCAGCCTCTGTCAGCCTCAGGCCGTCCCCGTCCACCTTTCGATGGAGTCAGGGCAGCACTGAACAGGTACAGGGATGAAGGGCAGCTCCTCTCCATGCACTCAGCGCTCCCCAAGTAACAACCTGTCTGGGGCGCTTTTGTTTCTTTCTTTGTTGTTGATTTTCTTTTGAACTCTGATTGTATGCTGCCTGCGGTCTGAATTGGTCCAAAACAAATGTTTCCTTCTTCATGTGGCTGCCAAAGAGAGACCACTCTTGCAAGGAGGTTGGCAGAAAGAAACAGAGACTGCATGGAAGTTTTTTGACCCAACTCCTCCACCTCCACTTGAGTACTGCTGTCCTAGAAGTTACTGAGGAGACATTGCTTTTGATTTTGGGGTTGTCCCTAAGTCTTAGCCATTTGCCAACGATTCTTGAGGTTCCTCTGAGGGCACTCTGTGTCCTGTGAGCTCTCAGAAGCTCCATGTGGCAACCGCACCCTGGCACCAGGCACCTTCTGTGCAGGGCTCCAGCCTGTCCGCCGTGTTTGGTGGTGGGGCTGTGGTGATATGTTCAGGGAGGAAGCACAGCTGTGTGTGTCCAGGAGTTTCTGATGGTATACTGGCCTTGTTTCTGCCAAGCCAGGTCAAGAGCAGAACACAGAGGAAAGTAATTTGAACCACATCCCAAATAATCCAAGGATAATACATGTGGTTTTATGGAAAATTCTTGCTGTTGTAGGAAAAGGGATACATATATGCATTGAATGCTTTGTAATAGAGACATTTTAGAGATCAGAAATACAACACCTAATAAACATTTTAATGAAGGCGTGATATATTGCTTAATTACTAGTGAATCTGGTATCAAGAAACAAAGCCTGACGCTTCAACACCTTCAGGTAACTATTTGTAAAAACGACTGTCCACCCTGTCTGAAGTTAGAAACACACAATGATGAAAAGCAAAGGCCTGCTACTATCCCCAGACTGTAGTCTCTCTGTAAAATCTTAAGAGTTTCTGCATTTATAATTTTATATGTTTACATAAGTTAAAAACACAACTACATTTCAAGTTCCATCTCTGACCCGCCTGTAAATTAATCTATCAGTATGTATAAATGTTTATTTAATATGGTGTACAGCAGCCTCTACTGGTGCATGTCTGCAGAGGAAAGCAATGTGTCATGAAGATAATGGCATTACTTTTGTGTTTTTTTTTAAAAAAAAAAACACATTTTTTCCTCTTTTAATAGTATAGCTATTTAAGCAAACATTTTTTTTCAGGAAGAGTAATTAAAATTCTCAATATATTCTAGCAAAGTTGAATGAAACAAGTGGAATTCGAGTTAAAAAGAATCATTGTATTCCTCTACAGCAAAAAAAAATTCCCATCAAATCTACACAAATATTATTTCCTTAGCCTATGTGCTGTCAAATCAACAATATGCTTTTAGTTCTATTTATATATAAATAATCCAGGCTTCATTTAGTGTGACAGATGCTTTGGAAACTTAGATCAAATCCGTTTTAAGACCCAAACCTCATTACTACTCTGTCTCCCCTTCCAGATTACCATTCTAAACTCATCTTTAAAGATAACTACTGAAAGTTGTGGATTCCTCTTTTTCAGTGCTGTCTTCATGAAAATCTCATAATTGTAGCACATGGACATTAGGGGCTGATTCCTAATTAGTATTGCCATCCATTATGCTCGTTTTTACACCACACCTCCTGAGTGTAATGTATACTTCTATTCTGAATCTTCTTTTCATTTGATGCTACAGAGAAAGATGCAGGTTTCTAATAATTATGAATCTGAATATGATTTGAACTCGAGAATAAAGCATCAGGATTGAAAAGGACAGTCCAGATTCTTATTGCAGAATGCCAGGCATGTGGGACACATGACCATAGCATAGTTTTAGTTTACTATAAATCACCCGAGGCAGCAATATTTAGTGTTACAGTGACAGATTTAGAAATACTTTGTTTATTTTTTTTAAATGAACATTTATGTTGCTTGATGTTCCATGTTAGTCATGTCAACTGAGTAATGGTTGAATCCTGCACAAACAGACTGCAGTGCCTACCTTGCTGTAAGACAGACTCTTGCAGAATTAAGACCCCCAATCATTAAAATTTGCATTACGTTTTGTACCATTCAGAAATGTCTTAAGAAAACTGGAAAAACTGTTTGATGTAAGTTCAGGTCTCAGGAAGATTAACCCAAGCAGTTACTCTTCACCAACAAACTGATCTCCTAGAAGTCTATTTATTTGAAAGAAAAAAAAAAAAAGAAAATGGTCTTTCAGAAAAGATTTTGGAAGTTAGGTGATATCACCTCTGCTGGGACTATAAAGACCCAGTAGAAAACATGCATTGATGGGCATTCTGTGTGTCAGTTATTCCTTTTCTAGTACAAGGGACAATTATAACGCAATGTAGAACTATGGCACAATGACATATGAGGTAGAAAAGCAGAACATCATTTTTCTGTTTTTCAATAAATTGTAACTAGCAGTGGGAGTGTAATTCTAGATTTGCTGTTCACTGAAGCAGGATCAGGGAGTTCGTGCCAGTTTTCTCATTGGCAAGACTCGCCAACATAGGTGTTGCATCCTTTGTAAAACAGACCTTTTTGAACCATGCTGACCTACCTATTCATTCAGCCCAGAAGGTTTAATGAGCATAGCAATTCTAGAACTCCCTCTTCATTGTTCAGATGGTTTACTTGGAGCAGTATGGTCAAAGTAGACTATCTTCCTACAGTATTGCTGTAGAGCTATTATATTTCTGCAAGCCACTACCGAACGTATGCTAAAGCTATGTCAGGAGATGTGGAGCCACTTCTGTTTCATCTGCCTTTGTACTGAGACAGACCTTGTCTTCGGATGGCTTCTTCATGATAAAACTAAAGGTGATGGATTTTTTATTTTTTAACATAAGAAATACAGCAACAGAGAACTCTTTCAGTTCCTGATTCCTTGACCAGAAGGACACCATTGCAGGGAGTAGACAGCCTAGTTTGGGGACAAGATCCCTTTCTGATCTGTGCCACATGCTAATAACTGTTCCTTCGTGGTTACACACCTCTGGTCCTTACTTCCATCACTGCCCAAGACAGATGCATCACCACAGATGCACCTGAAAGGCTTTACATGCTTCTGGTGACAGCACTGTATGCAAACAACCATGTGTGTTCTGGGGCACATGCTCGTGGTTTGTTACTACTGACCTTGCTTAATCCTAGCACTGCCCCCTTTAGAAATTTCTGTCTTAGCTGATACTATGCCATGTAAAATTGCAGTATATGGCACATCCATTCTGACTGTCAAGAAACAAAATTTGTGCTAGTCTGGCCTTCGCAATTACTGAAGCAGAAGCCTTTGTGAGCAGGACATTTTCCTCATTAAAGTAAATGAAAATTCTATTGTCTAAACAATATGTTTCATATTAAAATGTTCTGCCTCAGCTTGATAAGGCTGCAACACTGGTCACATGATATTGGACAATTTTGCTTTTAGCAGAATCATCACATTCATAACACCTAAAAGACAGCACAGCAGAAGCATCTGTATCATTAGCACTCCAGATGATCCATTATTTTAGCCCCAAGGATATGCAGGACTTTATTCACGAGCATACATTTGCAGACAAGGTAAAAGCTTGACAAACTAATACATCTAGCTGAACCTGAGACTAATATATATCACACTACAGGGCACTAAAAATTACTATGTATGCAATTTGCATTCTGTAAATTAGACTAGACCAATTTAAACCGAGGCCAAAAGAAATTTCCACTTTACAGTTGTCAAACTCTCTCTCCCTAAAAAAGAACAAAACAAAACCTCAAAAGCCTTCCAACAGTAAATTATGCATTTAGGCTTAGCATAACACAACAGACATTTAGTGTCCCTACCAATTACAGCTATAAATTCATTATCTGTCCCTTTGTTTCCTGGTAATAATAACCAAGTTATGTTTGACAGATTATATTGTATGCTGCTACTGGCACACAAAAAGCTTTTAGAATATATTCACTCCTACTATACCTGTGTTGCTTAGCTCTGCTACTTTTTCCACATTTTGCACAAGACATTTTTATGGTATTGGCCAGACTTAAGCTGCCCTTAATATCCAGAGAAAAACATCAGAATTACTGAAGTCTGCAATAAATTTCTGAACTGCTTTTGATACTGAAAAAGCACACTTTCTTCATTTGATTTATTACAACAAAAATCAAATGAAATCTCTAGGTATTCTTTAGATCAGACATATGCAATTTGTTATAAAAAGTCTACTTATCACACTTTTGCACTGCGCTCTGTTGATGTAAGTGTAAAATCAACTCAACCATGTTATTACTTGTTGCATATAGCCCACAATCTCACAGTGATCACACTAGTAGGTGGCTGAATTTTAGTGCTGGAGAGTGACAAACCTGTTTATTAAAAACTAAATTTAATGTTCCCTTGGATATGAGTGATATAAAAACATAGCTACTCAACAGTTCATAACAGTCCCTGATAGAGGGTCATATTTCTCTGCTCTGCTGCTTTTAGAATGTAGGAAACTTTACTAATGAAGCATCAGCCTATGTACTACTGCAAAAGAAACAAGAAGTAATGAGACATTATTCATTGGTAGTATTGGTTACTCACTGGCACTCCAATGGCTACATTTGAAAAATTTAAAATAATATACTTCCGCCTTTTTTAGAAGATTGAAGCAATACATTTCAATTAGATAATAAATACTGTAGTGAAGCTATGGTGGTGACAGATTACAGAGGAACAGAAAGCTAAGGGTGACATCTTCGATATTCTGCAGCTATATTTACATCTGCTCTTGGCACACAGAGGTCCACCTCTCATCTACCTTTCTCTCAGCCTGCTTATTTGCTTATTTTAACACAGCAGACTTTGTTGCTGTCCCGTTATATATACTGTCTTGATTGACCACAGGTATTTGTTCTTCTTCTATATTGCTATATTGATGCATCTTTAAGAGCAGAGCACTGACTTAATTCTTAAGACTTTTAGTACAGATTGACTGCCAGCTTCAGATTAGTCACCACAGTAGCTATATTTTAACATCAACTATTTTTGTTTTGGCAAGGCTGTAAACATCGTCTTCTAGAGCATCCTTATATACTAATTAGGATATCCTATCTAGATGGGTGGACTACAAAACAGGTGAAAAACTGCATGAACAATCATGCTCAAAGGGTAGGCTCCAGGTGGCTACTGAGCTAGCCCTGAGTCCCCAGTGCACGCTGGCAGCAATGAAGGCTAACAACATGCTGGACTACATCCGCAAAAGGATAGCCAGTGAATTGAGGGAAGTGATTCTTCCCACTTGTTAGACTCTGAGGAATAATCAGTCCATGTTGCACCCTGTGTTACAAGAAAGATGTTGACAAACTGGAGGAAGGCCAATGGAGGGCTTCCAAGATGATCGAGAGCTGAAGTATGACCTTCAGGTGAGACAGGCCAAGGTGGAACTGGGCTTGTATAGCTTGGAGAAGAGATGGCTTCAGGAGGACCCAACAGCACCCTTCTAACACTTGTTGAGAAGATGGAGCCTGCCTCTTTACCAAGGTGAATGGTGGGAAGAGAAGACACGGTGGGAAGACAAATTCTCAGAGCTGTTGTCATCAGCAACCTGCTCTGAATTCAGTGCTGATCCTGCTTTGAGTGGGAGGTTGGACTAGGTGACCTTCTAAGATCCCCTCCATATGAATGAGTCTGTGGTAAATATTGCGCTAATTGTCAGTCCTCTGTTTTACCAGGTTAAAAATAAGGTTAATGTTAATTTGAAAACAACTTACCAACCAAAACTACAAGCCTGTATTTGTCATTAGGTTGTCGTCTGTATCTTGCAACTTCTTCGTATGTTGGGATATCTGCTGTGTCGTACTGATCGCTCTTCTTGCACTCATACATAGATTTGTTTGTTTTTTTATCTTTTCTGCTAAGACGAAAGCTTCTTCTAAAACCAGCTGCAATAAGAACAGGATTTTTTCAAAATAAGAAAGTAAGTCTCCTCAAAATATCTGAGAACAGTCTCTTCCAAACACTCGAGGACTGGTGCATGGAATAAAAAACGCACTGTATGTTTAATAAGCCATGTCATTAAAATGATATTTTCCCACAGTTTAAAACTATGTCAGATACCTATTTAAACTGCAAAATTAAGATTATCAATAAAATCATCACAGTTACAACAAGCTGTAAAAAATAATTACATTAAGTTGTTAACATATTTAGAAAATTTATGTATTTTATACATTAGGAGATATACACATGGAGAACATTCATGCAATCTGGACTCTCATACCATACTTAATGCATTTCTATTAAATCATCATGGCACACAGACATCAAATACAACATATGGTAGAAACACATCTAGTGGTTGAAAGAGTTAATGAAAATTAATTGAATTATTTTTTGTGCTTGGCTCCATGCTGATACTACAAAAAAAGTGCACTGAACCTTTCCCGAAGATGTTTAAAAATAAAACCAGACACTGTCAGTTAAATTCCAAAACACCATGAAACATCTTAGACAACACAGTTGCTGTATTATGGATATGTTAGCATGAAATTGAAAGTTAATATTCCTATTAAATTTGCATTTACAATTGCATCAACAGTATTACATCTACAGTACCTATCTGCAAGACTGGAAATTTCACATAGCTATTAAGTATTTACAAAAGAGATTATCATAGGCATTTTCAAGCAGAACAGTATACCCCCCCAACACCGTATGTTAAAAAATAATTTACTCCTGTGTTAATGATTACCTTACAGTTCTTCAAATAAATCCTTTACGTTAATTTTACTGGTATCTCTATTGTATTGCTTTTGTTCTAGAAGGAACTACAGAAAGGACTGCAAAGAAGGGCTGCAAAGCTGATTTCATTATTTGGTAGTAATATAGTAGAATACAAACAACAGTTTAAAATTACTGAAAAAATCCCAACACCTTTTTTCTCCCAAGAATATTTCATAGGACAGTAAACACATGTAAACTTTTGGTGACCCCACATTTTTCAGCAATATGTTTTCATAAACTTGTAAAAGCACTTATGTTTAGGTGTTTGAGAAGTAATCATATTACAATTTCTTCTTCAAAGGCAGTATCTGGCAAATTCAAGACCCAGTTCTGCAAATACTTAGAACCAGATCTGAAGCAAAATCCTATAAAGCTTTGTTACAGGCTTAGCATTTTGCACACCCACAGTTCCACTTAGCATAAATATTTGCAGAACCTGGATCACAAAGCATGTTAACCTACTTATTTTGCTGATGTGAGTCGCTATACCTATAGGAATTTGCAATACATACATACACACAAAAAAGGAAGGAAATTTTGTTTTGAGAATCCAGGGATGTTGACCATTCATATTCAAAATATGAATAAGTAAAATTAAAATTTATGAACAGGGAGAAGAGCTAACAGCCACAGAAAAGGACGATGCCATTTTTAAGAGCTACCGTATGTCTAGACTGAGAAGGAGGTGGACTGAGATAAAACAGTGACCAAAATATAAGATAGGAAAACATAATGAAATAGACAGAATTATGCTATTTTATTCTTTAAAAAAGAACACAAACACTGAAGTGACTGCAGTGAGAAAAGCTTTGTCAAAGTGTTGATAACTATAATCACGAGCCAGGAGATCCTGTCCACAGTAGGGCGAAAGTCCATTATGATGCTACATAATCACAGTATATGCAACTATATAAATAAAAGCTAACAGTAACATTAGCAATACAGACGTGAAAAGGGGTTATAAATTTCCTGAGGTCTCATCTAAAAGGCTTCAGGTTAAAAAACTGCCCTAAAAGCTAGCTAAACTGTTCCTGAAAATTGAGCTCCATGCCTCTGAGCCATGTCTCATAGCTCGTTTACCAACAGCTTCTTAACCTCAGCTTAAATTCTGAGATGTGAAATATTTTGGAAAAATATCCTTTTAGTGAAATTTTCATGATTAATTCAATTTCTACTGTTAGGTTTTAATAAGATGATTTGTAACTCTTTCCTCTTTCTTCCATCCACTTCATTCAGATTTCAATAGCAAACTACCAGGACATAGGTTATTGGAGAATTTTCAATCTTTCCTCTTAAAGGAGAACAAAACGGTGTGGTGTTTTCTTTTGTGGGGAAAAATAAAAAAAAATAAAGAATAAAAATATAAGAATGTTTTTGGTGCAATCTTTAGGCTGATTTGACCCTTGTGACTTTTACGGGTTACACATAAAGCATCACCAAGACTCAAGTGACATGGTTCCACTGCTAACATGAGCTTCCTTGATTAAAACATTCGACCTTTCTTAGATTGAAACTAACTGGCAAAATGAAAATAGTAGTATTTTCCTTTACTTTTAGAAGTTTCGACAGCAAGTTTACCTATAGGTTACAGAAAACTATTACATTAATTAAAAAGAACACACAAATACGGGGGTCAGAGATAACAAAGGAAATTTCCAGTGTAACTGATTTCTCTGCAGCATGCTTGTGAAAGCACCTTGTAAAACGACTGAATATGAAAGAGCTGCGGTATGGGGACTGCCTTGCCACTTGAAGATTATTGTCAATTTTAAAGTTCTTCCTCAGAGCACATCTGAAAAGCCCCAAGAAAGTTTGCTCTAAGTACCTTTCAAATCCAAGGAAAATGTACAGTACAGACAGAAGAGATGAGACTGTTTCAAATATATCCCACATTTTTATGATACTGCTACTGCGTTCCTGGAAACACGCCTCTCCCGCTCTCACATCTGCCATTATACATCCACACATATGTGGCTTAACTTTACTATGACCTTCAGAAGCTATTTTCTAAATAACTGCTAATAAATGTTTTCTATCAAACTCTGCATATATAATTACATTAGACGCTGGGCAGCTATGACTGTGCAGAAAGATTAAGCTGACTGAAACAACATTGTGCTTGCAAGGTCTGAATACATTTATGAACAAGCAAAAAAACATCCTGTTTATGTTTGCATCTTTTGCAATTTAGGAAAGACGAAAACCAAACTCCATATATTTAAGTCAACAATAGAGCATTATTAAAAAATATAGTGAAAACCACCATGGAAAAACAGAAGCAACACTGAGATACAACACAAAATTGAGTTTCTGTAAAAGGATTAAGCTTAAAAGTAAACTTCTACAAGAGAACAGAGGGAAAAAGAATTGCTTGCCCAGGATATTTGATAAAATAAAATTCAGTGAATGTGAAAGGAGTCGCAACCTATATTGTCTGTGGAATATGGATATCAGCAGAAATTAACCTTAGCTGCCAAGTATACAGGCTATAAAATAAAAGGGGAAAATTCTGTCACCACAGCAACCTAAAACTCTGGATATTAAGGAGCTTGCACCAGGGCACTGGTTTCAGCTCTGTGACTAGAAGCCTACTGAACATGCTAACCCATAAAGCACCCCTGGAATGTAACAGGTTTGGTGAAATAAGAACAGCCGCCGGGAAGAAAATATGAAGAACAAATGTTCTCCAGCTACAAAAGTCTCCAAACACTTCTCAACATGAAACAAAAATCAGAAGCTGCTATTAATAAACTTAATTAAGGTCCAACAACAATCCAAGAAAAAACACTTACATCTTTAAGGATAAGAAAAAGAATGAAAAACAAAATAAAAGTCTGTTTATTCTTTTAATGACTAGCAATATACATCTTTACATTTGCATAGAGAAATCCACTTGGATTTCATGCAGAAACCCAAACTGAAAACTGGAAATGCACGAACACATCCTGTACCCCCTGAGATACTTTTAAAAGATGCCAATGTAAAATGCTGTGTTTCTTTAGATTTAGTAACAAAATTCAAAAGAAGTGAACAAAAGATTGTGATTACATTGAACGAATGTAAATTCAAATATGTTCATGAAATTAGAAAGCTAATTTCTCAAATTCGGAGAAGCTACGCTAACAGGAAATATAATTTAAATTCAGCTTTGCTCCACGAATTCACCAGTCAGGCTCCAGAATCCTATAAAACACTTACATGTGCTCTGTTTATTTTCATTCTCTAAAACAAGGGCTAAAGTATATGTTTAAATTATGTATATCCTTTGATGAATTTAGTCTAATCTTCCATAACTTTTAGTGAAAAAATGGTATTTGTAAATGAATTTACATGTACTTTTAGTATTCATATTGCCAACAAAAAATAATTCTAATACCATGGTCGTTACCAAGGTTTGTGAGAAAATGCTATAAAATATTGTAATATTTTATTAGATATTTCTGGATATTTTTTCCCCTTCAAAATATTGGGATTTTTTACACTCGCTCGTATCCTGAATATTTCTATTGTTACACAGGAACTACACAAACACAGAGCAGACTTCTTACTCTGCCTGCTTCTGGACTGATTCCCAGCTTGCACATTTAGACAGGGTTAATAAAAATTTAGATTATGTCTGGATTTTTAAGACAAAATTGAGAATAGTAAACAGATGATATTCATCTATATTTACTGTATGTTCATAAAGGTTCAAGTAATGTAACTAGAATTTAAGGTTGGCAAAGACGAACTCCTAATGTTCTCCCCAGCAATTTCTCAGGAAATTAAGGCAGAAACGCACAATACAAGAGTGTAACTTAAGTATTAGGAACTGGTGAAAAATCATGAAATTTATTTGAGCCACTTTAGAGGGGAGCGTTCAAATTAATAGTAGGTTAACCCTGGGCATAAAAGATCTGAACCCAAAAGGTAGAGAAATTGTGCTTTCTTAAAGTTGTCTCTTCTACTGATTGCACTTCATGACCACCTCATGTGCATCTGAAGTACAAACCCTTTCAGAGGAATTCCGATACTTCGAGAACATCCTGGTTCAGATTGAAATGTGAACACATACACAGAGCCCTAAACCCATAACAAGCCAGAAAATTGAATTAAAAACAAGAATTAAAAATAGAATTGTTGCAGTTCACTTGATGTGATTACATGCTATTAACACCAGAATGAAACATGACTTACTCTTTTTGAATTTAGGAAGTTGCCAGTGCATCTGTACTTTGAAAACCTTTTCTAAAATTCTGACATGCAAAAAGATATACCATACTTCAACTCAGCTGATGCTAACCGTTCATATGTGTATATTAGCTGCTGTAAATGCAAGGTGATACAGCTCAGCTCCTTCGTTACTGGTTAAACTAATTCAGGCCACCTTGTTCCTGTAATAGGTTCTGACGCACTGACAGACATCCTGAACTTGTTGGGGTGACCCAAGTACTTCAGTGACAATGTTTCAGGTTTTGTTTTCAGTTTAGTATGTTTAATCAAGACTTCATGCTGTAAAACTGAAGACTTGTCTAGAAATTTAGTTATGTGGTAAGCAAGGAGAGCCATAAATGTCTATCATTTTTCGAGAGCATATATATTCGGAAAAATGGGATACTCAGGATTCACGCCAAAAACCAGTACTGCAGAACACAGGCAGACATTCAGATTACGCTGTTTTCAACATCAGACAAATTCACTGATAGGGAGCCTGCTGTTTTTTGGGGGACTGAATAGCTCCGAGAAACCTCTAATTTCTAAACCAAGTATCTAATTATTTACAATCAATGAATATACTTGTTGCCTACCCCAAGATTGTTCCTAGCCTTAGACACACCTTTTTTCTCCCTGTTGTTCTGTCTCCCAGCCCTCATCTCTGTCACCTTACTTCCAATGGCGCAGACCCAGCACAAGAAGGCCGAAGGACCGCCAGTGGACTGATGGCAGCACTCCAGCGTGTGGAAGCTCTCAAAAGATAAAACCATTGCCTGCGTTGTACAGTAGATCTCCAGTAATTTTTGTAAAGTTTTTGCCTAAGTTAACTGGACATCATCTTGGTTTTTTGTTCTTTGTGTCTAGGACAATAGCTTCTTCCTCAAGACATCTCCTTCCTATACGACTGAGCCATTCGGTACCTGCTGACCCCAATGTTTCATGGAATGGGCAACAGCACGAAGAAAATGGATTCTTCTTTGTTGCTGTCATCCTCAAATACAGCAGCAGCCCACTAAGACCTGACTGCAAAACCATGATAGTCTGACCTTCAGCACTGCAACCAGAAAGAAAAGATGGGAAAAAAAAGAACATTTTGTCTTCAAAGAGAAGATTTAATAACAAAAATGTAGTTCATCTGGAATCACATCCAAAGCTTCATTTTCAAGTATACTTCAACCTCTCAATACAACTGCAATTCAATGTTAATATAGTTGATTTACTAACAAGTGTAACAGTTTATTTTCAGCACAATCAGATGACCATTAGTTACACAAATGCATGATAAAATCATACTCCACTAAGCTTTTGGAAAGAGGTCAAAGTCCTTTCAGTTAGATAGCTTGTCTGTTCCTGGTGCCATTTATATACCACGTTTAGAAATAGCACACTACAATATGAAAGCCATCTCTGATTTACAGTCTTGGTCTAAGGTGTTTCAGCGAGCCTGATTGCTTGGATGCACCAAAGCACTTTGACATGTTTCTTCCCACTCCTCTTGTAGTAGGAGGATGAAAGCCTTGGGAAAAGGGCTGGTTGCCACAAAATCCACGCCAGCCAGCCTTCAGCTGGCAGGAATTCTGGACAGTTTCAACTAAAATATTTTTACATAGCTTTTAAAATGGCACAAATTAAAAAGTTGAAACATATTATGGAACATTCACCTTATTTAAATGTTACTTTTGTTTGAAATTCGGAATGCTGAAGCTGAAGCCAAAGGACTCCTTCCCCTCTTCTTCCCCCCTCCCCACACTGATACATTGAGCTCAGACTAGCTTTAAAGCTAAATTTAAGCCATTGAGTTATTAAGACTTATTTTATTTTGTAATGTGGAAAAAGAACCAGTGCCTGCAAATTTGCTTTGTACTCTCACTCAGTCCTCGCAAAATTGTTAGACAGACAAGTACAAAGAAAGAAAAGGTAAGCAAACCTTGGATAAAACCTTGAAAGCATGTCTTTAAAGTCTTAAACTTTTCATGATATTGTAACCTTATTGTTACATTAAACACATTGCTGAGTTAATATACCTAAAAAGTCAGTATTTCTCCCAAATTTATATATATTTTTTATTTAAACTTAAAATCAGTACAGCATTTTAGTAGCTTATGATTAGCCAGATAATGGCATACTATACTACACAAATCCTTTATGTCAAATCCAATGAGCCATTTTTAAAACCTTAGTTTTCATGCTTTTCTCATGCACAGTACAGACACTTGTATGCAGATTACCCCCAAAAGCAAAGTGGACACAGCAGTTCCAGGGAAAAGAAGCTGAAAGAAAGAAAGAAAGAAATTGTCTTTTGTAACCAATTGCTCACCTAGATAGGATCCACTGTTGTGACCAGCACATTCAGCATCTTCTGGACGAAGTGTAAAAGCATACAGAATAAGAGCCAAGAAATAAAGCAGAATAGTTAGAAGCCCAGCAAAAAATACAGAAGAAAGTACTTAAAAATGACAACTGTACAAAGCATAGCATCAGAAAGCCTTCAATAAGCCACTTTCTTAAAAACATAAAACAACATTTATTGTTTTATATTTTAACTGGAGATATTCTGGGATTTTGCAGCATGCACACTGATCTTTTTACCTTTTCAAGCAAAAATTTTGATGACGGCGAACATTCTAAGAAGAATTTTAACATTGTATTATTCACACTTTATCAGTTAATAGAAAATAGGATGCTACTTAAAAGAAAGCAAAATGTATTTGATGTAAATCAAGCTTTTTTTGTAAATTACACATTATCAGACTTTAGCTTTAAGTTTTGGCTCACTGGATTAGACAGAAAGGTTTTTGATCAAAAACACATCATCTCATTTGATATAAAATAACTATAATGTATATTTTTACATGCCAGAGGCCCTTTGATCAAAAATATGAGCTACAATTTCTAATGCCTTTATAAACAAAGGCCTCTTAAGTTAAAAAAAAAAATTACAAGAGATCAGCTGCTATTACTTTACCATATGCTGCAAGCATAACAGTAACCGGCTACACTCAGAGGGAAAACAGTAAAGATGATACTACATGGATGAACTTTTTACTGTCTCAGAGAAATACTTCTTTGGTATTAATTAGAAATGCAAGACTTCTCATGGCCATGTAATTAATTCAGAACCACCTCTTTCCAACCCAGCCCACCCAAGTTTTGCTACTACAATTTTATGACACTCCTCTTCTATACATATCTTACAACAGTTCGAAAAAGAGAGAAAACAGTTTAAAACAATAGTCCAAGTTAAGGAGCTTTTCATGAAGAAACTAGGAATATTTTGGTATTTTTTATCTACTTCTAAAATGATTCAGTGTATTTGGTGGCAATATAGAAGCAATACATATATAACATCTCTTAGAAACATTGGACTATATTCAATTTAATTCTAAACACATGTTCTCTAAATAAAATTATTGGGCTATGCAGGGAAACTTTTGTACATGTACCTTCAATTTCCTCTGAGAAGCACAAAGGAAAAATAGGAAAGGAAATCATTAAATGGAGTGAAAGCATAACTTAAGAAAGAAAAGTTAAATCTAAGAAGAAAAATGCACCTACCACACTCAACCGCTTCCTCATCTTAGAACAGCCAAAAAAACAAAGTATTATTGTTTAATACTTCATAAATAGGAAAAAAATGTAGCTATGTAAGCTACTCTAAAATTCTCTTGATAGCACCTATTATATTGAGGTATATACCAGCATACCAGCAACTGAGTTCAACTTACATGTTTAACTACACTCAAAGACAGAAATGGACCTAAAAAGACAATGAAATATCATGTGCGCTGCATGTTTCCTGCACGAGATTCTTCTATTATTTATTTGGTAGCAGTGTCCTTACCCACTTCTTACGGATGATTTCTTTCATATTAAACACTGAGTTTGTTAATCCCATTTTATCAGTCTTAACCCAGAATTTCTAAGAATCACTACCATGAATGTGATCTCAGTATTTTTCTGCATTTACAATAACAGTTGCTACTGCCCTTAGAGCTGGGTTTTGCACTTTTTTTTGTATGTTTTTGAATGTCTGTTGCTGTAGCTGAAAAAATGCTGGAAGAATTTCTATAGTCTGTCATTACTTCTCTGACACTGTGCTACTATAATAGACTTGACTTTCTGTTTACCCACTGTAAATCAATAAATTTCTGCCTCCTTGATGGGGAAAATTAATATTTTTACAATCATTTTCAGACTAGCAAAGAAAAACTACATACATATACATATATATAATGGATTTTTGTTCACGGAGACATTATATATTGAGGTCTAGATTTATAGAGATTTTACAATCTAGATTTTATTAAAATTTCCTTTGAAATTTGGATAAATACATCTAAAATATTAAATATTTTTAAGTTTCCATGAAGCACGTCTTCTTTCGGAACATGGAGAAATTATTCAAGAGATATTTTAAAATCCATCGTGCCTAACTGATGTTTCAAGCAAAGGCTAGGTCACAAATCTCCTGCCTATATGAGTAAAGGGAAGAGTTTTCCCATTTCATCCCATGAAATAGGTAAAAAGTCTTTTCTGCTGGGGGAAGAATATGGTTTTGCAGAATCATTTCTTGATACTTCTTTTTTTGAGGACTTATTTTTAAAAATGTATTAATTTGGAAGACTACTGAATCATATTTACAATTTCTTTCTATACTCGAGGTGACCATATGGCCTCAGTAGGCTGGACCAGGAGAAAAACAGGTCTGCATGTACAAACAGGCATGCACTCGCACAATCCCACCTGCACATATGGGAAATGGCGGAGCTACAGCAGCTTAGCTAAGCTAAGAACCGCTGAAAAGAACACAGGTTTTTGGTATGAAAGGGAACAGCCTTAATTAATTCATTGATTTAATGCTTCATTTAACGCAAAAGTATAAATTAAAGGTGTTAGGATTCTCAAGTGAGCCAGGTGATGCTGGAGAGCAGAAGTCACAATGTCTACAACCTGAGATTTAATGCTGAGGTGGAGTTCTCAATTTTTGTTGTTGTTGTTATAAATTTTCCTTCTTAATACTGATTTTGGCTTTCTTGGGCTACTCCTAATGATCAATGTAACAGTTTAAAATGAAAAGATGTGGGAAATAAGTGGGTCTCCTTAGCTTAATACAGCTGTGAAACAGTCATCACCACGTAGCTCCCAATTTGAATTTTACCAGGAATTTTACTAGGACTATTGTCTGTCCCTACTAAAGGCAGACGTTATTTGCCAGTAAGCATCCTATTAGGATTCACCACTAACTAATTCAGCTCTATGTGTGTGAAGCAGTTGTATGCATGCAGCAGATATTTGCAGATACATGCCAAAAGCTCCGGAGTTTAGAGATATAGAAAACTGGGGTAAATTGGGGCCAATATAGTTTTGTTGAACTGAAGTGGGGTAGGAATGGAAACAGAGATGTTTATCTGGAAGGAAAAAATAAGAGACTAAAAGAGGACAGAAAATAAGGAGGAAATCTGATGGGAAATAGGAAAATAAAAGCAGTGACAAAATTAAAAAAAAAAACAACACAGGGCAACGCACAATAAATAAAACTGAGAAAAGAAGAAATTACTTATAGTATGATAAGGGAGAGGAGTTACAAAGAAAATAGTTGTGGAATAGGAATGAAACAACAGTGAAGTAGTAACAAGATAGATAGAAATGGTAAAAAAGAAATAGGAAACACAAGCGCAATGAAAGCTTAGGAAGTAGGTGTTTTTATTCATTTTAGAAAGATTTCAGGATAGCCAATATGCTACACTGTGACAATGCAAACCACTAGTACATACATTTTATTTTTGTATGTATTGTAACAGAAATTTATTTAGATTTGATTTTGGGGGCCTCATCTAAACTACAGCCCAGCACCAGATTAAAATTTTTAACTCTTGCTGACTTCCAACAATATTTCCATCAAAGAATCTTATTTGAATGTTTCTCAGGCTAAAGTTAGATCCAACAGCTCTATTCACATTACATAACCCCTGAAATTCTATTTCACTCTAGTAAGCAAGAAATTGTGATATACAACAATCTGCATTACAATGAATATTTTAAACACTTCTTATTTTAGTGTGGAACAGCCCCACATATCAATGGACATTTATACTGTTTTGAATCCCACAGGGTTCTATAGATCAAACAATACACACATGTTCATCTTATGGAAAATTTAAGGTGATCTAAATTAATCCTCTCAAAACATCATCAGATAACAGTATCTCTAGAATTAGGAAAATGTAGAAGGATAGTCTTGCGGTGAAGGACAGAGCAAGTTTATGGTAGCCACTTCCACTTCTGTCTCATGTGACCTTGATTCAAATGTCATCCAGCTGCAGGTTTCCTTAATTTCTGTGGTAGTAGGAAGTTAGTATTTGTAAGGACAGAAGACTTCTGAACAAAGATGCTAATTTAACTCTAAAGGTCTGGTGTATTTTTTGTTTTTACTCCTCTAACTACTTGCAGGTGGGCAATTAAGTATCAAACAGGAATACAGAAAAATACTGAGAAGAAAGGCATAGTTAATCTCGTGCAGCAATTATAACAAGCAAAAGAGTCCTACAATACATTTATCCTAAATGTTTGGTCTTCAAGTACAAGTGGTACAAAGCCTTCGTTCTTTCAGCCTGGTTAAATTCTTTTGTAGGCAGTACGCGATCTTCAATTCACAAGACACTCATCTCTGGATAAAGTGGGTTACATCTTGTTTGAATGAACACCATTTGGCTGCAGTTAAATATTTCCTCTTGCTCATACAATGCCAATCACATATGGTAAATCAAAATTGAAAGTAAAATAGATTTTAAGCCCTAGAAAAACTATATAATGATGACTTTGCCACAGTAAGTATTAACATTTCGCATTAAATATACAGAACAAATGTATTTTCAAGCAAAAGACATCTCTGAACAGCTCTGTCTTAGATGCTTCATACATAAACATATTTATATATAAATATACACACAGGGCACAGATATGCATATATACATATGCATGCACTGCATAGGTTAACAGAATTTACAGGCTACACTAGTACAAAATATAAAGTTGCCACTAATTTTCATACCACAGACAACACATATATGAGAATACAACTGCTATGAAAGCAAAATTATGCTGAAAGGATATAATATCTTAGCTGACTATTGTAGTTCATAAGTGCAGAACAGTAACTAATTATTTGGTTGTTATTTAAAGAAATATACTTTTTTTCCCTCAAAAAAACAACAGGTGATCAATGTTTTATCTACAGATTAAAGCTACAAACACAAGAATTATGATGTTTGTTGGCAGTGACTTAGTTAGAATATGATTAGTCTTTGTATTCAAGTTAGCAGGCTGGGAAAAATTAAATAAATTAATTCTTCCTTGTGCTGAGTCTCTTGGCACTCCTTGGCCTGGATGCAGTGGCAGGAGAACTCACGGAGCCAACTTTGGCTACAAAGCTGTGCCCAAGTTAAGATGAGCTCATAAAGCCAGGAATGCCGTTAAGCATAGCTCAGGAACACTGGAGAAGCAGATTTCATCAGAGCTGGCAATCAGCCATGGCTAATAAGCTCAGATATACCTCAGCTAATTTCATGCAGCCAGACACCAGTACTGTCCCCTCCCTCCACATCCCACAAAACCCCCTCATACCCTGTGCCAGGTCCACTGTCCCAGCAGGGGCAGGGTTAGTCCTCACACAATTTCATGCATCTCTGGTCCTTTACTTTCATTCCATTTTCCTGTTTTCTTTTCTATGCTGCTTTTTCTCACTATTTTTTCCAGTGTAATTTTCCCATAGTATTAGTGCACAAGCAACACTGCTTTTTGCTGAAAAGAAACTACTGTTAAGTATTGAGAGAAATGCTGAAAAGGCTTAAGAGGTTTGTTATCCCTCCATTATTTCTGAGCTTCAGAAATAATGCTATCAATTTTATCAGCACGTCAGCAAATCTA
Source organism: Cygnus olor (assembly GCF_009769625.2). NCBI lineage: Eukaryota > Metazoa > Chordata > Aves > Anseriformes > Anatidae > Cygnus > Cygnus olor. The sequence goes on along the minus strand of NC_049170.1, from coordinate 17,280,198 downwards.
ACTGCCACTTATCTCATGCTTTTAAAACTTTTAAAATCTTATTGTTGAAACTACTAAGAGGGTTTTCTAACCAATAATAATAAACTGAAAGAGGTCAGAGTTCGTATTAGTAATTTTTGCATTCACTGTTTCTAAAACTTTAGCAAAACAAGTATGTTAGTATTTGAATTAAACAATCAAAAAACAACTGAACTATCATGGAAATATTGACTACTGTAGTGCTCTTGCATAATACTGTTACACTTATTTAATCATTTCAAAGCCCATCCTCTCTGGGGTTATGCCTAACGGGTTGATGGACCAACTCTCGTCCATCTATTCTTCCACTGCTCTTGTTTCTTTTCCCATTGCCCAATACTTTCTCCTTTTCTACATCCTCAATACTAAATTTTGCTCCCATGCTTCTCACCTTATTTTTCACTCTGACTTTTTCTGGGTTTTCCTCTGAATGTAAAATCATCTCTGATCACTGTAGGGTCCATCTATATTATCACCTTACTTCCAAACACCATTAGACTATGTACCCTCTCTATTTACAAATAAAAAAGTGTGATTTCACTTACCTTTCAATACAAAATAGCTTTGCCCTCTCCTCAATGTACATACTAAGGTTCTACACTTTGAGTCGTGCAATATGAGAATGATTCTGTTATCTCTTTTAGGAAAATGGCTAGATTCTGGGAGAGGTGTATGTATGGAAATTATCTTCCACAAAGCTAATGTGTTTAATTTTACTTATAGTCACTTTACACATAGACACAATAAAACAGTTGACTTGGCTATTAAACTGAAACTAAGACTTGGCATTTCCATTGTAAACTGATCATTTTAACGATCTAGAATTAGGTTGGGCTTCTGTTTTCTTCAGTGCAAATGATTATCACTGAAAATGATTTGTGGAAAATTTCCTCTACTCGCTGTCCTTAAGATGTGTATACATACAAGCTGGTCAGTATCACCAAAAAAACACACTTTTTTTTTGCTTCCAAATTTACAATACAGAAATATGTGTACAGTTTAACAATATGCTGAAAAGTACAAGAAAATCAAAATTGGAAACAGAAAGGCTTTCCAAAAGTAATGTAATCTAGTTTCCTGCAGTATTTGAAACATTTAATTATGTTAAAAAACAATCGTGATAGATGTTAGTTACTCTGAATAGTTACTGACTGTGTTTCAGAGAGCTCTTCTTCTAGTTAAATATAACTTGCCCTTCCCAATTCCCAGCATTGGCTTGAGGAGAGAGGGGAAAAAAAGTGATAAGATAGTTCTTAGGTAAGATTTTGACTCATTTTTAGATTAATTTTCAAGTAGAGAGACACTAGTACCCTGGAAGCCCACATAAGAAACCAGAGTTGATTCTTATTTTCTTGGTATTCAAGAAAACAGAGTATTTCTCAATTATAGATTTCCTCCTCATTACAAAACATGGGATGTGGGGAATGAGTTGATTAAGCAGAACAGGCTGGCATCCAGTGCTACTTACCATGTCCCAAGAAAGCTTCCTAGTGCAAGTCCCAGTCCTCTCAGGAAAGGGACGTTTATTAGCAGCTCTGTTAAATCAATAGATTTTTGTCTTTTGGAAGCTGTAGGGAATTATCTACTGGCAATCGCCCTTTCCATCCAAACTGCTACAGGAATTCGGGTGATACAAGTGGGTGAGATCAACTACAATAGCAAACAACCTTTGAATGTATAGCTAGTTCAGAAAGATCTACAGGACATCATTTTCACTGAACAACTACCCATCCAAACAATGGAGAACCCTGTATCATGCTGAAGGCCCACAGCACAGGCTGAAAAAGAATCACATGAAATCAAGCATTACCAATTTCCTACCTCTCTATATGGGATTTTAAATAAAACTTTAGAGGACAATAATCAATGGGCCATGCCCAATCAAAAAAAAAAAAATCAGACAAATCAGACCAAGCAGTCCTTCCCAATTTTCTATTTTCTATGTCACCTTCCTCACACACTTCTGCTATCGACAATATTGTGTTCGCTCATCTGAGTATGCATGGTTTTCCAGCATCTCCCAGTTTTGGCAAGGTGAGTGCTGTGAACTAGTACAGACAAGGCCTCCACATCTCACAGTGTCACTGCTGTGCTTGATAACAGGAAAAAACTGCCTAACCTTAGAAGGATCACAAGGGTGCAGTCTCCCAGCTTACATGGTATCTTCTTGAAAAGCCAAGAAAATGGAAGGTTTTCCTGAGAGCAACTCAAGCAACATCCTAGTCATGAAATTTTTCTGTAGGTGAATTCTGGTCTTTAAAATGCCTTGTCTATGAAGGATGTGAATTCCCTCCCAACACTAAAAACATGTTTGGTCTTTGAATAAAGGGGTGGACATCTACTCAGAACAGCACTGCCACTCTTCCCATGGAAATCGGGCAGATGTCGCAGAAGATTGTCCGAAGACACAAGGAAGACAGAAAATGATAAATCTCTATTACTCCACTGTCTTTCTTCCTTCAAGAGGCACCACAGACTTCTAGATATTTATCTGGACCTAGCTTTGTTTGGAGAAAGTCTAAAAGAGAATGGTAACAGGTATACTGCAGTACCTGAAGGCTCTGTCATGTTTTAAAGGAAAGAGGAGGAAGAGAGGAACTCTTCTCCTTTGTTTACACTAGGTATGTCAGAACAAATAAAGACAGCAGAGACAAAAATCACAGACATTGCACTGTGAGTTTTCTTTGGGTTATAATTTCGGCAATTCACAATCAAGTTCAGGCTGCCGATTTGGAATGGTGAGATGCATCTTGTAAAACCTTTCACTTGAAGGTCACTAAAAAGATGCAGTCCATTATAAAAGAAATCATGCAGTGTTGCTGCAGCAGCTGATTTACCTCTTCAAAAGCACCAGTGCCACCTTAATTGAAGGCTCTTGTTGAGGATATTATCCAGATTCAAGAACAGTGGACAGAGAGAAATAGCTATACCCTGGGACCAGACACTTTTCCAAAACTGGGGCAGAGCAACTTCACCTAGAACCTAGAGAAACAACAGATTTACTATAAACTGGAGGAGCTCCTCTTTGTTTCTATGACCTATGCAAATTAGAAATGCTATAGTGCAATCATATAATCTCTTATTGTAATTATGAAGCTAATTGAGGGCTTTCAAGTTAACAATACCACAGGGCATACAATACAACAATTAGGGCAAAAAAATGTGAAATGGAATGAAAGAGAGAATGCAGGTTATTAGAAAACCAACAGTAACCATCAAAATTCAGAACACAAAAGCCATAGCAAGGAGTTAGGAAAATAGCAACAGAAACCTCAGTGAGAAGTTTTAAGGTTAAATGCATTTAGTTTTGCATAGAGTGCGCCAGTATCCACCGCTTGCCATAGTATCCACACTTTTTGTTTTAATGTTAGAGAATGAAAGATGGTTGGAAATTTTAGACCACTTTCTGAATATTTCTAGTTGAACTCACAAACATGTTTGTATTTAAGATTTAGATCCTACTGAAGCGTGATAGTTTCTTACATTGTACTCACTTTGTTATGAGTCTGTACAACTGAAAGAAATAACAGGTCAAGTAAAATATGCAATAATACTTAAAACAGATGTTGATGTAAATTCCAGTGGAAAGAAAATATTTGTTTCGATGTATGCACTTTCTTAGAGCTTATTTTTCTTATATTGTGCAACTACGGTATTTAAAAGCAGAAACTACTAAGTATGAATTTGTTTAAAAACCAGTACATTGTTTTGTGAAAGTCTGTTGAAAAGCTGTGTCCTGACTTTTAAAAATTCACGCTACTTCATATGACATAAAAAATTACCAACTATATGGGGAAGGAAAGGGAGAATATCCGACCTTTTATCTCACTCTCAATATAAATTTCACCATATTGATGCAGTCCAAATTATATAAACTGTTGAGCCAATTCTGCACTATTTCAACAGGAAAAGAACACTCCTCAACCTTTGAAATATTATATATCAAAACATTAATTGGGCTCAGTGCTTTGAAAACAAAGTCAGAGGATTGGGAATAACTGTTGCTGCTTTTACAGCTTTTAATTTCAGCTGTTCTATTTATCTATTTTCTTACTGATACAATGTGATCAGGAAGCTATTGTGCCCTGAAGAAACGCATCTAGTCACAGGGCTGAAACAAACTGCTATTTTATAAGGTTAGAGATCAAGAGTATGATTTCTATTCCAGCTTAAAAGACTTACATGATTTTCTGTTGGAAATTTTCAGTGGCTGAATCTGCACTTCTGGTCTTCTTAGTGCAAATCTCCTATAAAATAGGAGGTGGTAGGGAAAAGACACAAACTCCTCAGTTTTCACTGCAAATTTGGGATTAATAAACACTTAACATCATGGGACTATTGCAAAATATCCAGAAGACTTTATAAGAAATTAATTTAAAACAATGAAATCTACTCACAATCTAAAAATTAAATACTGAGCCTCAAATTTTTGTAAGCTCTCCAAAATCTGCTGCAGTTGTTATTCCTGCATAGTACATCAGTGTGAATACAGATACTGATGTGCTATTTTCCATATGGTTTTTCTTTTAATCTGGATCAGTGCTATCCTATCAGTTTTTGTCATTATTAATTCTGGCCAGACAAATAAGGAAATCCAAAGTATTTCAGCAACAGGTTTCCAAGTTCAGTTGTCTTGCTGCAAATGCAGGTTTATAATACCCTTGTAATCTATGAGCATATGTATGACAACTATGCTAACTTAACAACTCGGCAAATAAGTGATTTTCTTACTATAAAAGATAAAACTATGCTTCTCATTAGCTCACCTCTCCTGGAAATGCTTTGAAGGGATCAAGCCTGCTCTCGGATTGGCATCACCTTCATGTTTGGCCTGCCACCAGGTCGCATCATCCTGGCTCATGATCTGAAGGATATCTCCTTTTCTGAAAGCAAGTCCAGCTTCTTTACAAGGAATTGCTTTATCCTCATTAGGATCATAGTCAAATAGGGCTCTGATAAACATCTGAAACAAACAGTGCTTTTTCTTTAGAATCAAAATATTAACATGTAATCCAAAGGTATCTCCCATTTTTGTGTTCACTGTTCAAAAACATTGAATTAAATCATGTAAAGCAATAAACATTTACTGCTGTAAAACATCCTCATGGAAGTCTAACATCAGAAGTTAATAGAAGAATGTTTTATTCATTGCTCCTGCAACCGCAATCGCTATGCAGTAAAGGCTGCAAGATTCGACTCCCAAAGGTAAACAGAACTTCAAACTTTGCAGTTGGACACTGTGTCCATAAGGAACAGAAAAAAAAAAAAAAAAAAAAAAAGAAAAAAAAAAGAAGAAAAAAAAAGAAGAGGAATAGAAGATAAGATAGTTTTGAACTAAGGTACTATCAGGTGTCTTTTGTCCACACTACAATGGGAGGAATACTTGGAAGCAAGCCAGGTGCTCAAAGAAGACTGAAGGTTACCTATGCCAACTTCATGACTGTAATGTTAGGGCTTAAGAACCACGTCATATTCACCTGTAAATCTAGCATGTTAGTATTATGCTAGAAAAACTGGCATAAGTCACATTCTTGGGTCTCTCATCTAAGCAAACAATACTGATCCTCAGCAGTAACACTTACTACAATTGCTTTTGAAATATTCTTAAGAACTTGCCTACCTTGCCTTCCTTTGCTGGTGTTTCTTCCTTCACACTGGGTATAATTTTAAATGTAATTGCTCCTTGAGACTGAGCCTAGTGAACATTTTAAAAGACAATGCACAGAGAATTA